>NC_091233.1:19354691-19484691 GCF_040958095.1 Procambarus clarkii | reverse complement strand
TTTCTGGAAAAATAGGAGAAAGCAATCTCCAATTTCTGGAAAAATAGGAGAAAGCCATCGCCAATTTCTGGAAAAATAGGAGAAAGCAATCTCCAATTTCTGGAAAAATAGGAGAAAGCAATCTCCAATTTCTGGAAAAATAGGAGAAAGCAATCGCCAATTTCTGGAAAAATAGGAGAAAGCAATCGCCAATTTCTGGAAAAATAGGAGAAAGCAATCGCCAATTTCTGGAAAAATAGGAGAAAGCAATCGCCAATTTCTGGAAAAATAGGAGAAAGCAATCTCCAATTTCTGGAAAAATAGGAGAAAGCCATCGCCAATTTCTGGAAAAATAGGAGAAAGCAATCTCCAATTTCTGGAAAAATAGGAGAAAGCAATCTCCAATTTCTGGAAAAATAGGAGAAAGCAATCTCCAATTTCTGGAAAAATAGGAGAAAGCAATCGCCAATTTCTGGAAAAATAGGAGAAAGCAATCGCCAATTTCTGGAAAAATAGGAGAAAGCCATCGCCAATTTCTGGAAAAATAGGAGAAAGCAATCGCCAATTTCTGGAAAAATAGGAGAAAGCAATCTCCAATTTCTGGAAAAATAGGAGAAAGCAATCTCCAATTTCTGGAAAAATAGGAGAAAGCCATCGCCAATTTCTGGAAAAATAGGAGAAAGCAATCTCCAATTTCTGGAAAAATAGGAGAAAGCAATCTCCAATTTCTGGAAAAATAGGAGAAAGCAATCGCCAATTTCTGGAAAAATAGGAGAAAGCAATCGCCAATTTCTGGAAAAATAGGAGAAAGCAATCTCCAATTTCTGGAAAAATAGGAAGACTGAGGAGAGGTCATAACTGGAGACCTAACACAACAGGCAGACATCACCAGGATAACACCACAGGCAGACATCACCAGGATAACACCACAGGCAGACATCAGCAGGATAACACCACAGGCAGACATCACCAGGATAACACCACAGGCAGACATCACCAGGATAACACCACAGGCAGACATCACCAGGATAACACCACAGGCAGACATCACCAGGATAACACCACAGGCAGACATCACCAGGATAACACCACAGGCAGACATCACCAGGATAACACCACAGGCAGACATCACCAGGATAACACCACAGGCAGACATCACCAGGATAACACCACAGGCAGACATCACCAGGATAACACCACAGGCAGACATCACCAGGATAACACCACAGGCAGACATCACCAGGATAACACCACAGGCAGACATCACCAGGATAACACCACAGGCAGACATCACCAGGATAACACCACAGGCAGACATCACCAGGATAACACCACAGGCAGACATCACCAGGATAACACCACAGGCAGACATCACCAGGATAACACCACAGGCAGACATCACCAGGATAACACCACAGGCAGACATCACCAGGATAACACCACAGGCAGACATCACCAGGATAACACCACAGGCAGACATCACCAGGATAACACCACAGGCAGACATCACCAGGATAACACCACAGGCAGACATCACCAGGATAACACCACAGGCAGACATCAGCAGGATAACACCACAGGCAGACATCAGCAGGATAACACCACAGGCAGACATCACCAGGATAACACCACAGGCAGACATCAGCAGGATAACACCAAAGAGCAGACATCAGCAGGATAACACCAGAGGCCAGACATCACCAGGATAACACCACAGGCAGACATCACCAGGATAACACCAGAGGCCAGACATCACCAGGATAACACCAGAGGCCAGACATCACCAAGATAACACCAGAGGCCAGACATCACCAGGATAACACCAGAGGCAGACATCACCAGGATAACACCAGAGGCCAGACATCACCAGGATAACACCAGAGGCCAGACATCACCAGGATAACACCAGAGGCCAGACATCACCAGGATAACACCAGAGGCCAGACATCACCAGGATAACACCAGAGGCCAGACATCACCAAGATAACACCAGAGGCCAGACATCACCAGGATAACACCAGAGGCAGACATCACCAGGATAATACCAGAGGCCAGACATCACCAGGATAACACCTGTTTCTTGGATTGTCGGAAAGCCTTTGACACAGTACCGCATAAGAGGCTGGTACATAAGCTGGAGAGACAGGCAGGTGTAGCTGGTAAGGTGCTCCAGTGGATAAGGGAGTATCTAAGCAATAGGAAGCAGAGAGTTACGGTGAAGGGTGAGACCTCCGATTGGCGTGAAGTCACCAGTGGAGTCCCACAGGGCTCTGTACTCGGTCCTATCTTGTTTCTGATATATGTAAATGATCTCCCGGAGGGTATCGATTCATTTCTCTCAATGTTTGCGGACGATGCTAAAATTATGAGAAGGATTAAAACAGAAGAGGACTGTTTGAGGCTTCAAGAAGACCTAGACAAGCTGAAGGAATGGTCGAACAAATGGTTGTTAGAGTTTAACCCAACCAAATGTAATGTAATGAAGATAGGTGTAGGGAGCAGGAGGCCAGATACAAGGTATCATCTGGGAGAGGAAATTCTTCAGGAGTCAGAGAAGGAAAAAGACTTGGGGGTTGATATCACGCCAGACCTGTCTCCTGCAGCACATATCAAGCGGATAACATCAGCGGCATATGCCAGGCTGGCCAACATACGAACGGCATTCAGAAACTTGTGTAAAGAATCATTCAGAACTTTGTATACCACATATGTCAGGCCAATCCTGGAGTATGCAGCCCCAGCATGGAGTCCATATCTAGTCAAGGATAAGACTAAACTGGAAAAGGTTCAAAGGTTTGCCACCAGACTAGTACCCGAGCTGAGAGGTATGAGCTACGAGGAGAGACTACGGGAATTAAACCTCACTTCGCTGGAAGACAGAAGAGTTAGGGGGGACATGATCACCACATTCAAGATTCTGAAGGGGATTGATAGGGTAGATAAAGACAGTCTATTTAGCACAAGGGGAACACGCACAAGGGGACACAGGTGGAAACTGAGTGCCCAAATGAGCCACAGAGATATTAGAAAGAACTTTTTTAGTGTCAGAGTGGTTGACAAATGGAATGCATTAGGGGGTGATGTGGTGGAGGCTGACTCCATACACAGTTTCAAGTGTAGATATGACAGAGCCCGATAGGCTCAGGAATCTGTACACCTGTTGATTGACGGTTGAGAGGCGGGACCAAAGAGCCAGAGCTCAACCCCCGCAAACACAACTAGGTGAGTACAACTAGGTGAGTACCAGAGGCAGACAACACCAGGATAACACCAGAGGCAGACATCACCAGGATAACACCAGAGGCCAGACATCACCAGGATAACACCAGAGGCAGACATCACCAGGATAACACCAGAGGCAGACATCACCAGGATAACACCAGAGGCCAGACATCACCAGGATAACACCAGAGGCAGACATCACCAGGATAACACCAGAGGCCAGACATCACCAGGATAACACCAGAGGCAGACATCACCAGGATAACACCAGAGGCAGACATCACCAGGATAACACCAGAGGCAGACATCACCAGGATAACACCAGAGGCCAGACATCACCAGGATAACACCAGAGGCAGACATCACCAGGATAACACCAGAGGCAGACATCACCAGGATAACACGAGGCCAGACATCACCAGGATAACGATAGCAACATTCAAAGAACGAAGTCACACTATAAAACGAATTTAAAATATGCCAAAAACCCCTAACAAACTGTGACGTCAGCAGACACTGACGTCACACAAGCATGCGTCACACACTAGTGAACGTGCACAACAGGTTCGACCAATCATTAAACACGTACAAACACGACAGCCAATCAAACGGATTAATACATATAACAAAACATTAATTATTCAAAAATACAGGGTTGTATATGCCCAATTGTATGCCGTAACCCCTGAAATACAGGCATACTTAGCTAAGGGGCTCCGGTGGGTTCTTCAGGAAGAGATTAAACAGATAACATTGCACGTAGCAAGTGTTGGTTTCAAACAGCCCTCCCCATCAATCCTTGTTAATGGGTTATTTTCCTGGAATGCTGGATGTTAGGGGATTGGGGGAAGGATAGGGGGGGGGGAGAGGAGGGATTTAGGGGGAAAGGGAAGGGTATATATATACATTTTAAAGCAGACGACACATTTACGGGGCTATTCATGCCCGTGCCACCTCTTTAGTGGCTTAATCTTCATCGTTCAGACGACACACACACACAACAAAAGCATTTTTTTGTGCTGAATCTGGTCTGCGAGGAGGCCGCTGCCTCTATCTTGAAATCTTGAGGTTATCTTGAGATGATTTCGGGGCTTTAGTGTCCCCGCGGCCCGGTCCTCGATCAGGCCTCTAATGTGTAAATACTGCACCGAATTCCTCTCGTGATTAGTAAAGCATTTTCCGCTAATGGGAGAGATCTTCCTGATTTGGTGGAACAAATGTAAGCAAAAGCGCGCGCACGCACGCACACACACGCGCGCGCACACACACACACACACACACACACACACAGGAATCAGTACAGGAATCTGTACACCAGTTGATTGACAGTTGAGAGGCGGGACCAAAGAGCCAGAGCTCAACCCTCGCAAGCACAACTAGGTGGATACAGATTTTTGGCAAGACATGGCGAGATTTGCACTCAATTGTGTACCATTTAAGTACTTCTGAGATCCCCCCCATAGTGTGACTGCCAGCCTTCCTGAGACCAAGTCCATTCCATCCAGCGGTCGACCCCACGGACGCATTCATCAATTTTAACATGCTGTTCATTCACAACAAGAATTTCCTCAAATATAAATTAATTTTATAATATATTAGCATATTGAGCATATATAGGGATAGGTTACGTTAGGTGTTTAGGTTCTGTTGGCGATTATTTGTATTTGTAGTACGTGGGTGAAGCATTTACAGCGTTGTGGTTCGAACACAAGTCGTCAGTGAAGCACTTGTTCCGGAAGTGTTCGAACGTCAGCAGTTGTGAGTCGTGTGTAAACCGTTATTCAATTATAAACAACAGGGGGTTTGGCGGGTGGATGGAATAGCCTTCAAGAGGACGGGCTGTATATGACTGGTATAATAACCGTCTTGTACTTTTTGAGGACAGCGTTCGAATCTTTAACGATCAACACTAATGTCATGCTATCACCCAGACTGTTGTGGATGGCATCTTGTACGACATGGATGAAGTGGTGGATTACCCCCAGGTACCGTCCTAGCACTTAACCCTCTAACTACACTTAGGTAATTAACTTATCCCTTGACTTCCCTTTAGTTACAAGATAAGATAATTACATTTTGGTAATTACACATAGCGTAGGAGGCAAGGAGTCGATGGGAGAGTGATGGGAGGGTGATGGAAGGGTGAAAGTGTGTGAGAGATGTGGCGACGAAAAAGGGAGACAGGAAAGAAGTGAAGGAACAGGACAAGATGTGGGATGGAAGGGATGGAAAAGCAGTAGAAACGAAAGAGAAAATCGAGCATATATCCTCTCCCATCTCAGACCTTTCCCTTCAATCACCTTTTCTTTAACGGATTGCTCAATAGGAGGCGGGGCCCAGTAGCTAAAGCACGCTCTCAACACACACAAAGCCATTATCAGGGGAAAGCGCCAAGCCATTACGACTATATAGCACTGGGAAGGGATCAGGATAAGGATTTGAGATGGCACAGGAGGAAAAGGAATGGCGCCCAACCATTTATGGACAGTCGGGGATTGAACTCGGACCCGCATGAAGCGACCACATACTCATCAGCTGATCAGCGAGGCCCCGACCTTTAAACCCAATTGGTTTGGGAACCAATTTAAAAACACGAATTACTTTTTTTTCCCGCATTTAACAATAATTTCACACGCCTGGGAGTTCGCCTCATTTTAAATGCGAAATTATACATGTTTCGCTAAAATAAAGTTTCGTAGACATTCGTGTACCACATTCGGTAAGTACACGAATGTGGTGATTGTGGATAGTAAGGGTAAGTTAGTTAGATATGCGAAACACTGGAACTGTTTGATGTACACATGGAGGTCTATTGTACACATTCAGGTCTAATGTGTACATTCAGGTGTCTATTAACCCAGGTTGAGAAGTGCCTGTCCAAGCCCCTTAGGCTAGAGCCGAGCCCAGGAGCTAGACCAAGCTCTAAAAACACTGCGATTGACCTCTCAATTAACTGCTTGTTATTGGCTACCTGGGGCCAGATTCACGAAGCACTTACACAAGCACTTACGAACCTGGGGCCAGATTCACGAAGCAGTTACATAAGCAATTACGAACCTGTACATCTTTTCTCAATCTTTGGCGGCTTTGTTTACAATTATTAAACAGTTAATGAGCTCCGAAGCACCAGGAGGCTGTTTATAACAATAACAACAGTTGATTGGCAAGTTTTAATGCTTGTAAACTGTTTAATAAATGTAACCAAAGCCGTCAAAGATTGAGGAAAGATGTACACGTTCGTAAGTGCTTGCGTAACTGCTTCGTGAATCTGGCCCCAGGTTCGTAAGTGCTTGCGTAACTACTTCGTGAATCTGGCCCCAGGTTCGTAAGCACTTGCGTAACTGCTTCGTGAATCTGGCCCCAGGTTCGTAAGTGCTTGCGTAACAGCTTTGTGAATCTGGCTCCTATACAGTAAAACCCATTAAATATTCCCTTTACCATTCAATTCTCTCAGTTTCTCCGTAAAAAATGCAAGTTTTGCCTCAACAGAAACATACAAACATGATGCCTAACCCTCTCAAGTCTAAACCATAGAAAACGTGAATATTACGTGTTATTAAATGTTAATAATACGTCGTATTTCTAACGTATTGGTCGATTCCGTGCCAAATGCGACGTATTAGGCGAGAGGATAGGTTGATAGGGAGCCGGTCGGCCGAGCGGACAGCACGCTGGACTTATGATCCTGTGGTCCTGGGTTCGATCCCAGGCGCCGGCGAGAAACAATGGGCAGAGTTTCTTTCACCCTATGCCCTGGCAACCATCTTGCACATTGCAATAGGAAATTCATTTCCGAACTGTGATTAACAGTGACAGTGTCTGTGAGAATGTGTTTGTTTGTTGTTGGAAGATGGGTAGCGGTGTGTTTGTTAGTTGTTGATGGATAGGTAGCAGCTTGTCTGAGTCAATACATCATTTCTCTCACACAGACACACACACACACACACACACACACACACACACACACACACACACGAATCCTCCCCCCCCCCTCTCCCCCTCTCTCACTCCTTCATAAGGCTTCCCCCCCCTTCACTCCCCCCCCCCCTGTTTCCTCCTATACCCCCCGAACAGCGTTGAAACGAAGTGTTCAAATTAAAAATCCGAATGCATACGTTCGAAGCTTGCTGCATTTCAAAATCAGTTATGCACGTTCTAAACTCCAGTCACGTTCGCTTCAAAATCCCAGCAATGTCCGAATGGAAAGCTCCATATGTGCTCTTTGGAATCTATCCATGTTTTTTTTTCTAATTCATGTAGGCCATGTTGTCGGTAGACACGGGGGGGGGGAGGGAGGGAGGGAGGGAGGGAGGGAGGGAGAGAGAGAGAGAGAGAGAGAGAGAGAGAGAGAGAGAGAGAGAGAGAGAGAGAGAGAGAGAGAGAGAGAGAGAGAGAGAGAGAGAGAGAGAGAGAGAGAGAGAGAGAAAGAAAGAGAGAAAGAAAGAGAGAAAGAGAGAAAGAAAGAGAGAGAGAGAGAGAGAAAGAGAGAGAGAGAAAGAAAGAGAGAGAGAGAAAGAAAGAGACAGATAGAAGGGGGAGAGAAGGAAGAAAGGAGAGGAAAGAGAAAGAAATGAGAGAAAGAGAAAGAAAAGAGAAAAGGGGGGAAAAGAAAGGGGTGAAAGTGGAGAAGAGAGAGAGAGAGAGGGGGGGGGGGAATGAAAGACTAATAAATAGTAGACTGCGAGTATACTACACAGTCCATGACTAGAAAGTCAGGGTCCAAGAGCTAACACCTCAATCCTGCCGTCACCAACAGGGGAATACAAACAGGTGATTACACTGGACTTTATGCTCTATCACCTCCCCACAATACCAAGCCACCATACAAGTACCACAGCCCCCCCCCCCTACTGACACGCACGGGACAACACTCATTAGTCCTCCTAAGGCGGGACCCAAGAGCCAGCGTTCAACTCTACAAGCATATTAAGGGAGACACAGGTAAATGGCGGGTAAAAACTCATCAGCTGGCGTGACGTCAGAGTTTTAGGGGAACGTGATTGGCTGGGAGGTAGCTGCCTGATGCACACCTTTAAGGAGACATTAGAGTAGCCTGTGCTTCTGAAAAGGTGTTTCAGAAGCACGGTGCTTTCTCTCCTGTCCTCTCGCCTAATACATCACATTTTTTACGTTAACGATCAGTTGAAATGCTAAACGTATTAGTAAATATATAAACACCTTAATATGGATGTGTTCTATACATCAGTTTTGATAGGTTAAGGTTCACACATTTCTGGTTAGGAGCCGGTCGGCCGAGCGGACAGCACGCTGGATTTGTGATCCTGTGGTCCTGGGTTCGATCCCAGGCGCCGGCGAGAAACAATGGGCAGAGTTTCTTTCACCCTATGGGCCTGTTACCTAGCAGTAAAATAGGTACCTGGGTGTTAGTCAGCTGTCACGGGCTGCTTCCTGGAGGTGGAGGCTTGGTCTAGGACCGGGCCGCGGGGACACTAAAGCCCCGAAATCATCTCAAGATAACCTCAAGATAACCTACACACAGAAATCACAATAGCGTGATGTATCAAATGAACAAATAAACAAATTAATACCATATCGTAGCTCATTCGATTAAGGCAGCGTCTGGGATGCTCCCAGACGTAGGTTCGAATCCTCGTCACGGCCCTTGTGGATTTGAACTTTCTTGGGGCCACATGTGTGTGTGGCGTATGGCTCTCAGGTGTATGTGAAGTCAACAAGGATTTTGTTGCTTAAGATTCGCTACCTGGAACAAAAAAGTTCCAAGTAGCACGGGCTATGGTGAGCCCGTGAAGCCCAGGATTCCCCAGGACTCTGGGTGGCCTTGATGGAGCCACTCCCACGCTACCCTCCACAGTCAGGCTTCATCAGCTGTGACGCCAGTATTTAACAAACCTGAACACCTTTCCTAACATCTTTCCCCTAACCAGCGAGGCTTTGTTTACTTTCCTTAAAGCGTTCACAAGCTTGGAGAACATCATATCACAGGAAAAAGGTTAACATGTATAACCAAACTCAATTACGGGCTCACCATAGCCCGTGCTACATGGACACTCCGTCCTGAAGTTGAACAACAACATTGGAGAACATCACAACCCAGGTTGTTATTGTTAAAAACAACATCACGATGACACTTCGATGTCATCGTATACGTCTTCGTATACGATGCATACGTATACGTATGCATCGTATACGTATGCACTTCGTATACATCGTATACGTAAATACGTCTTCGTATTTCATACGAAGACGTATTTCATGCGTTATATAAACCCAAGTCGTATTTCTTGCGTTAAACCCAAGTCGTATTTCATGACTTAAACCCAAGTCGTATTTCATGAGATAAACCCAAGTCCTATTTCATGACTTAAACCCAAGTCGTATTTCATGAGTTATATAAACCCCAAGTCGTATTTAATTTGACCAAACCTTGAATATGGACAAGTGGGGCATTTACCTCACTTTAGACGTGAATAGATACTCTGAAAAAACTCATTATTATTTGTTGACATTCAGACTTTAATGTGAAGTGATTGAAGAACTGATAACTTTTCGTTGTGGAAAACCAGTTGAAGTATATATGATATCGTTAAAACATATAGACCTAAACAAATTAGTTTAGGCTACGAAGATGCATGAAGAAATTAGCTTGTTTAGGCTACTAAAAATGCATGAATTAGCTGCTTGAAAGTTGGTTTAACTCATTCGTGACTCTATAAAGCTTTGAGTTGGTTGGTTTAGGATAGAGTCATGAATGCGCTGCCGTGCCTGAAATTGGGTTTAACTCATTCATGACTCTATAAAGCTTTGAGTTGGTTGGTTTAGGATAGAGTCATGAATGCGCTGCCGTGCCTGAAATTGGGTTTAACTCATTCATGACTCTATAAAGCTTTGAGTTGGTTGGTTTAGGATAGAGTCATGAATGCGCTGCCGTGCCTGAAGTTGGGGTTATTTACAAATATTATACAAATTTACAAATATTTACAAATAAACGAGTTCCCAGGGAATGTGTAGCCTATTTATTTACATCAAACCGCGAGGAAATCGCCTTCAGTGTCTCGTTTACATCAGAGCTGCAAATTTGTAAGTAAATTGTGAACTACAAGTGTAAACAGCTGTCAGTTTACCGTTCAATCTTCATTATATTTCAAATGAAAGAAAAATCAGATTACGACGCTATATAATTGTGTTTCTACGACGCTATATAATTGTGTTTCTACGACGCTATATAATTGTGTTTCTACGACGCTATATAATTGTGTTTCTACAACGCTATATAACTGTAATTGCTTACTTAACCTATTATAGGTTAAGTAACTATAATTATAGGTTAAGTAACCTATTATAACCTTATTACTTAACCTATTATAGGTATGGGTTAAGTAATAATTGTAATTACGAAGAAATAAGATGCTTATCTTAACATACTAAGAAGGTTAGGTAAGGTCGGTGTTTTCTATGAAGCTTTTCAAGGTAAACTAGTATGTTTAGTATGTCACATATGCACGTATTTAATAAGTCAATATTGGCTGTAAGAAAGTGCGAGAACGGGTTGCGCCACCATCGTCCGAGTTGGGTATGGCAACTCCAGCGCCATCTATGGGTCTGCACTCAAACTTCTCTGATATTGGAGGCTATGTGGACAACGCCATCTGTTGGTGGTGGCGTGACAGTGACAAATGGCTCTAGTTTCCTGCCCTGGGGCCAGATTCACGAAGCAGTTACGCTAGCACTTACGAGCCTGTACACCTTTTCTCAATCTTTGGCGGCTTTGTTTACAATTATTAAACAGTTAATGAGCTCCGAAGCACCAGGAGGCTGTTTATAACAATAACAACACTTGATTGGGAAGTTTTCATGCTTGTAAACTGTTTAATAAATGTAACCAAAGCCGTCAAAGAGTGAGGAAAGATGTACTCACCTAGTTGTGCTTGCGGGGGTTGAGCTCTGGCTCTTTGGTCCCGCCTCTCAACCGTCAATCAACAGGTGTACAGGTTCCTGAGCCTATTGGGCTCTATCATATCTACACTTGAAACTGTGTATGGAGTCAGCCTCCACCACATTGCTTCCTAATGCATTCCATTTGTCAACCACTCTGACACTAAAAAAGTTCTTTCTAATATCTCTGTGGCTCATTTGGGCACTCAGTTTCCACCGGTGTCCCCTAGTGCGTGTGTATACGTTCGTAAGTGCTTGCGTAACTGCTTTGTGAATCTGGGTCCTGAAGAGAGGTCGCCGTTGATGACCTCTGGTGGATTGTGCCACAATCCACCGAAACCAATCCACCAATCCTGCCCGAAACGCATTGCGTAATAGTGGCTTTAGGCATTGTATGTACTAGCTCTATCTATATATCAATCCATTAATGTAACATCACTTGTATGTATGTACCTTACCTGAATAAACATTTATTTATTTTAAAATGGCGCTGATTAAACATTTTAATCAGCGCCATCTGTTGTGCTACGGAGCATAATGTCACCTCCTAGGGAAACGAGTGTTACCTCCTAGTTTCCCCAGTGTACCAGTCAATTTAACTGATGACGTTTCATGTCCACAGAGGTGACGTGTAGAGGCAGTCGTACTGAGGAAGGCAGTTTAACTTGGGCAGTCCAAGTACTCTCAGCTCTGTCTTGGAAGAAGACTAAGTAAGCCGCCTTCGATCTGGGGCTGGATTCACGAAAGCACTTACGAACCTGTACATCTTTTTCTCCATCTTTGGCGGCTTTGTTTACGATTATTAAACAGTTAATGAGCTCGGAAGCACCAGGAGGCTGTTTATAACAATAACAACAGTTGATTGGCAAGTTTTCATGCTTGTAAACTGTTTAATAAATGTAACCAAAGCCGTCGAAGATTGAGGAAAGATGTACACGTTCGTAAGTGCTTGCGTAACTGCTTCGTGAATCTGGCCCCTGAGCATTGTTGTTTCAGATTTAGCTACTCAGAACGAGGTGTCCATGTAGCACGGGCTATGGTGAGCCCGTAACCCCTGAGCAGTGTGGTAGCTGCTAATATATGTAGTGTTGGTATAGATCGGCGTACCCCGGGATTGTGAAGTGAGGTGCCTATCGTGAGGTGCTATTACCAGGGGTAATATCCCCTGAGCCATACCAGGGGTTAAGGTGAGCGTTTAAGATTAACCAGGACACTGATTCGAATCCCCCGGCCCGGATATTCTTCACATAACGTTATTGCTACCTTGTGTATAATAACAAGCATGTATGACAAGCATTTAAGTTTCTATCACCCTGATGCTCCTGTTCACCTAGCTGTAGATAGGTACCTGGGCGTTAGACAGCTGTTACGGGCTGCTTCCTGTGTGTGTGTACTCATCTATTTGTGTCTGCAGGATCGAGCATTGACGTACGTGTGTATGTGTGTGTTTGAAAAATAAAATGTATTGACAGTTGAGAGGCGGGCCCAAAGAGCCAGAGCTCAACCCCCGCAAGCACTAGTTAAACACAATGTACATCACACTGCACATTAACGATAGCTATTGTGCACCACAGTGCATTAACCCCCCCCCCCCTAGGGGTATATTTCACCCTTAGTAGTGCAAGCAACAACATTATTCGTAATTCATTTTGCTTGTGGATATATAGGTATAAATAGGTTCTGGCTACTGACCTTTCCCAGGATGCAACTCTCCAACCGTTGCTAAACTCCCCGGGTACCTAGTTACTGCTAGGTGAACAGAGGGCATTGAAATTGAAATTGAAAGGGCATTGGGTCATAGGAAACGTACCCAACCATTTGTGTCCCGTCTGGGATTCGAACCAAGGCTTCCCGATTGTGTGTCGAGAACGAAGGCAAGTGTAGAAGTAGACAACTGAATTACTAGTAGTTAGAAATGAGGCTATCCTAGGAATTGTAGTCTGCAACCTGTACTATGCATATTAAATAGCCTAGCAGCATTAATAATAATAACAGTAGCCTAGTAGCAAAGACAAAAGTTCCATTAACAGTAGTGTCTCGGCAACGGTAGTAGAAATAACAGTAGCAGTGGTAGTTAAAGTAGTTACTGGTAACTTACACTAACAGTTTCAATACTTATGGGGGGGGGGGGAGAAGGATTGAGTACTGTTGCAGTAGCAACAGCAGACATCAATACACTATAGCAGCAGCAGCAATATCAGCAGACGTATATACTACTATTAATACCCAGAGGAACATTAATAGTAACAATAGCAGCAGTTATTAAAACTACCACGGCTCTTGTAGTTTATAATAGACACGAGAAAGGTAGGAGAAAGACAGCCCCCCCCCTCCTATCCCAGTGTGATTATTTCTACCAATACCACACTGGTGGTACCACAACTACCACGATCAATGTTGACTATGGCTAGTTCGCTACCAGCTTAATAATGTACCACAATCACTGCTGTTGCAACAGCCGCCATGCTGCTGTTAGTCCTCACACTGGCATTCAATACTGACATTGTCTTCTATGTTGCTAACATCTTGGCCGGGTCACCTAAATTATTTCCACTATCGCCACAAGAATTGTCACTATGCTCACTATACTTCATTCACATTATCGCAGCCATCACACACCATCACAGCCACCACCCATACACACACCACCACACACAGCCACCACCATCACAGCCACCACCCCCACACACCACACCACACACAGCCACCACCCCCACACACCACACCACACACAGCCACCACCCACACACACCGCCACAGCCACCACCCACACCCACACACCACCACAGCCACCACCCACACAGCCACCACCCACACCGCCACAGCCACCACCCACACCGCCACAGCCACCACCCACACCGCCACAGCCACCACCCACACCGCCACAGCCACCACCCACACCCACACACCACCACAGCCACCACCCACAACCACCACAGCCACCACCCACACACCACCACAGCCACCACCCACACACACCGCCACAGCCACCACCCACACACACCGCCACAGCCACCACCCACACCCACACACCACCACAGCCACCACCCACACACACCGCCACAGCCACCACCCACACCCACACACCGCCACAGCCACCACCCACACCCACACACCACCACAGCCACCACCCACACACCACCACCCACACACCACCACAGCCACCACCCACACACACCGCCACAGCCACCACCCACACCCACACACCACCACAGCCACCACCCACACACACCGCCACAGCCACCACCCACACCCACACACCGCCACAGCCACCACCCACACCCACACACCACCACAGCCACCACCCACACACCACCACCCACACACCACCACAGCCACCACCCACACACACCGCCACAGCCACCACCCACACCCACACACCACCACAGCCACCACCCACACACCACCACAGCCACCACCCACACACCACCCACACACCACCACAGCCACCACCACCACAGCCGCCACCACCACCACCACCACCCACACACCACCACAGCCACACACCACCACAGCCACACACCACCACATCCACCACCACTCCCACACACCACCACCACCACCACTCCCACACACCACCACCACTCCCACACACCACCACCACAACCACCACCACTCCCACACACCCACCACAACCACCACACACACCCACCACAGCCACCACCCCCCCCCCCACACACCACCACCACAACCACCACCACTACAGCCACCACCCACACACACCACACACAACCCCGTTATAGTTAATCATTCCCTCCTCTACCAAGGTCAAGAATTAACCACCGTCCACGCTATTCCTCTCCCAAATAATTAACCCAACTAATTACTCCTAAGTTTGCCAATATTTTTGTCGTACAATGACCACACAGTTTCAGATTAGCAATTCTGTGCAGGCTGCTTCAACTTTGAAGCACTCAGTAAGGATACCGGCTGGTGGTAAACTGATTTAATATATTATAAAGATTTTTTTTTGGTATTCTGTCAATTATATTTACCACTGTCCCCCCCCCCAAAAAAAATATGCATAAAAGGCATGAGTTAATTCAATAGTACATTTATATTTTTTTTATAATTGTAGATTATCTTTACAATTTTCTACATCAGAGTAAATAGTTGATAATCTGTTAAGTTAAGGTACTTTAACTGCTACAATAGACTACAATAGAGACTACAATAGAGACTACAATGGAGGCTACAACAGAAGCTACAATAGACTAGTCTATTTTACCCATTTATTTTGAATGGGCCATCAAATTCTTACATTTGTAAAAATTTTATATATATTTACACAACTATCTTTTACACAACTATAACAATATTATCATTGGATCGATTACCTATCCACCCAAACCACTGTATTTTGTATTACCAATACAATATACCTCATTCTTGCCTATTTTGAAATTATATATATTTCAGATTTGCTTAAATCCGATTAGAATAAAAATGGGAAGATTTAATATTTAAAAGATGATTGCCAAGTGTGTGCTAATACATTTATACAATACAAATACAGCTGTTGCGCTAATTAATGACATTCTTAGCTTAGTTAACCTTGATTAACCTAATGAGTTGATTAATATTATAGGAACTGGGTATAAGACTAAGAATATTTAGAGAAAAATGTCTACTGTCAGATAGCAGCTAGGCCAATGATACTGTCAGATAGCTGCCAGGCCAATGGCACTGTCAGATAGCTGCTAGGCTAATGGCACTGTCAGATAGCAGCCAGGCCAATGGCACTGTCAGATAGCAGCTAGGTCAATGGCACTGTCAGATAGCAGCCAGGCTAATGGCACTGTCAGATAGCTGCCAGGCCATTGGCACTGTCAGATAGCTGCCAGGCCATTGGCACTGTCAGATAGCAGCTAGGCCATTGGCACTGTCAGATAGCAGCTAGGCCATTGGCACTGTCAGATAGCAGCTAGGCCATTGGCACTGTCAGATAGCAGCTAGGTCAATGGCACTGTCAGATAGCAGCTAGGTCAATGGCACTGTCAGATAGCAGCCAGGCTAATGGCAGTGCCATCCAGCAGCCAGGCCATTGGCACTGCCATCCAGGCCAATGGCACTTAAGTGTCACATGCCCGTCCCAATCCAGAGTTACAGGAGTGCCAAGTGGCACTCTGGGAACGGCTAGGAGGGGCCAGAAAAATATGTAAATAAAGTAGAGAGAATGTTAAGGTGGATGACACCAGCTGAGGGGGGGGGCAGGGGGGGCTTCCTGCCCCCTCTCTAACGAGCCTCGATATAACGAACGGCCTTTGAGTGCAGGCGTTCCTCATATACTCACCTTGCTTCCGGACTGGCATCTTGCGGGCCCGGTGTATCCACACCTGGCGGATGGCGACTTGGCACTGGGCTTCCACGGTGCCAATGGCACCGCTTTAACAAGCAGTGCGGTCGTTAACGCGGTCCAAAAAGACACCAAAACACTCTCTCGATCGACCGAACGACTCTCCGGTCGGGGGGTGGGTTTTTCACTCGAAAATGCACTCAAACTGGCCGCCGCACGCGCGTGCGGCTACCGGGGGCACGCGGGTGGACCAGTAGGGGGTTTCTAGCCCCAATGCCCTTCACTCCCCGCACGCAAACGGTAGAAATAGCGACCAGAAGCGACACGTCTTCGCCTCGCCAGCGGTCATGGCGACTTGCCGCGGCGCGCGCGGGCTCCACCTTCTCCCTCTTTACCCGCGCGCGCGCACACACCTACACACCCATTCTCCCTCTCCCTTTATTTATCTCCTTATTCCTCCTCCCTCCTTCGCTCAATCAACCCTCGGGGATCTTCAATCCCGGGGAGTTGATCAAGATCATTCATCATATCGCCTGCCGGTGATCAATTGCAACGGGGATGCTACTTCAAGTCTGCCATCTGGCGGTGTCTGGAACGTTTCCTGGATGAGCGAACTGCAGCTGGAAGCGCCAGAGTTGCCAGATATATATATATATTACATATTTACAGCCATATATGTAGTTGTCTACATATATGTTGGTGTGGGGGTTGATGTATTGAGGGAGGGGGATAGTTTGGTGTATTTTGTATTGGGTTGTATTGATGGTTTAAGGGGGTATGGGGGATGGACTATGGTTGGTGGGAATGGACGAAGGTTGTGAGAAAATGTGGTGGTGGTGTTCGTTCAAAACATCGAACCGGCACCACACATCTACTATGAGGCCAACATGCTGCTGAGCCAGGCATTACCCTGCTCTCTCTCACTCTCACTCTCTCTCATTATAGCGCTCTCTGTCTTGCTCACTCTCATTATAGCGCGCTCTCTCGCTCTCACTCTCATTATAGAGCTCTCTCTCACTCTCACACTCTATAGCGCTCTCTCTCATTACCCCGCTCTCCCTCTCATTATCAAGCGCTCTCTAGCTTTCACTTTCATCATCGCGCTCTAACTCTCATTATAGCGCTCTCTCTCACACATTATCGCTCTCTCACTCTCATTATCGCCCACTCTCTCTCTCCCTCTCTCTCATTATCGCCTACTCTCTCTCACCTCATTACGGTCATTATACCTCATGGCTATAACATACATCTACCCCCCGCCCCCCTCTCTCACTCAAAATAAGCAATTCCGGCAGGAGTATTGACCGCGTAACAGCTGTATACTAGGCTTGCCTCACTGACCTATTGTATCCATCGATTTTCGCTCCCATATCGCCTTTAATAGTCTACAAGATATGTCGCGTCCTCTCAAGGGGTCAGGAATATTGGGGGCTTAGCTTAGCGTGTGTTGGTTAGAAAGTTCGGTTTGGTATATTAGATTGAGAAGCTTTATTCGTGAATTTATGTATATCATTGTTCTTGGAGTATAGGCTGTATATGTATACTATTTAATGACTTACGGTTTATAGTTAAAGTGGTAAAGTTAAGAAATACAGCTATTTTTTTTCACAATTCCTACCTTTTTCACAGTTCCTACAGCTATTTTTTCACAATTCCTACAGCTATTTTTTTCACAGTTCCTACCTTTTTTACAGTTCCTACGGCTATTTTTTCACAGTTCCTTGAAACTGTGAATTTTCACAGCGTCATATAACTGAAAATATTAAAGCTATACAACGGGATCGAACTTCAGATAAACACACAGTCAACTATACTAAAATAACATATAATTATACGTGTGTATAATTATAGTTAAATATGTGTATATAAATATAGTTAAATATAGTAATATGCGATAATATTACCACAAACTAGGCTTTGTGTGAACAAAATAGCTGATACTCACCTTGTGCTTGCGGGAGTTGAGCTTCGGCTCTTGGGTCCCGCCTCAGGAACTCAGGAGCCATAAGTGCGATAATATTAGCACCTCGTAGCCTAGTCATGCAAGGCGCCGACCTTGACGGGATGATGAAGCAGCCTCGTCCATCTATCATTCATAACACTCCTTCAAGGCGGCTATTTTTATCATTCTGTGAGATAACACAAGGTAAATATAGTGGGATACAGAGACCGTTGTGGTGGTTTTAATAGTGGCTCTTGCTGTTGTGTTAGGGGAGATATTATAGTTGTTTTGTATGGGTGTAATACTTATTCACACTGTGTAAGTATTGTACACACTGTATAATACTAGTCTGTATAATGTATCAGTCTGTATTATAATACTAGTCTGTATAATACACTGTATAAGTATACATCTAGTCCAAGTTGAAGTATGTTTATTGAGACAAGAAAGAAATGCATCTCAAAGGGATAGAGTAGCTTAGGCTATCTCTACCCCGCAAAGTATACATTATGTAATACACTGTAAACTCTTCAAACTTACGGGGAGTTTACAGTGACACATAAGAGGGAAAAATGTAACATGACTACATAAAAGACTTACGTGATACCGACAAATAAACAACGATTGAAAGAGAAAACTGAAGGATTAAGTAACATGGCTGGAAACCTAATGGTGGCGGGTTCGATTCCCAGGCAGAGCATGATTGATGATGAAGATTAAGCCACCCAAAAGGTGGCACGGGCATGAATAGCCCGAAAGTGGTGGTGGCCCTTTTGAGCCATTACCAGTATCAATAGATGATACTGGAGATCTGTGGAGGTGCGACTGCACCCTGCGTGACGGGAGATGTCTCCGTGAGAGCATGATGTTTTCTTACGCCTAATGCCTCTGTTCACCTTGCAGTCAACTGATACTCGAGACTTGGGCAACTGTCGTGGAAAGCAAGTCACTGGTCTAAGGAGGTCTTGACAAGCCAAGCAAACCAGGCTTCCTGTCCCCGTAAAGTCTAACCTAACCCCTCCCCCCCCCCCAAGATGCTGGGAACGGGGATCAGAGACCGGGCCAAGAGGTCATTGATTCTCGGAACCACCTTAAGGTAAACCCCCAAGGTAATATAGATTAGTCGGGATTATTTATAGCATTATATAGGGATATATAGAGATAGGAGACATCTCCCGTCACGCAGGGTACAGTCGCACCTCCACAGATCTCCAGTATCATCTATTGATACTGGTAATGGCTCAAAAGGGCCACCACTTACGGGCTATTCATGCCCGTGCCACCTTTTGAGTGGCTTAATCTTCATTAATCAATCAATCAGATATATAGAGGTGAAGCAGAACAATACCCGGTAGCTAGAAAGGCTGGACTCAAGAGCTAAAACTCAACTCTACAAGTAGAAACACACACACACACAAGCACGCATTCAAGGACGCACGCACACACGTGCAGAGAAATGCACACACACACACACACACACACACACACACACACACACACACACAAGCACGCATTCAAGGACGCACACACACACACACACACACACACACACACACACACACACACACACACAAGCACGCATTCAAGGACGCACGCACACACGTGCAGAGAAATGCACACACACACACACACACACACACACACTTTTTCAGAACCCACAAGGATGAGAGGCAATGACGAACCAGCGAGACTCGACCTAGTCTTCACTCTGAACGACTCCGACATAAGAGAAATCGGTTTTGAGGACCCAGTAGGAATGAGCGACCACAGTGTACTGGTGTTTGAGTACTTGATTGAAGAAGGGTTATTGAACTCGAGGAGGGATACCGAAACCAAAAGGTTAGCATACCGAAAGGGAAACTATGAGGGGATAAGAAAATTCCTAACAGATATAGCATGGGAAACAGAGCTCAGGGGAAAGACGGCCCAAGATATGATGGATTACATCACGCAGAAGTGCAAGGACGCAGCAAACAAGTTTGTCCCAGTCCAAAAGGAAAACAGAGAAATGAAGATGAGAAACCCATGGTTTAATCAAAGATGTAGGCTAGCTAAGCAGCAAAGTAAAAGGGCATGGAGAAACTATAGGAATAACAGGACACTGGAGAGCAGAGAAAGATACCAGAATGCCAGGAATGAATATGTCAGGATGAGAAGAGAGGCAGAAAGACAATACGAAAATGACATCGCAAGCAAGGCAAAGACTCAGCCTAAATTGTTGCATAGCCACATTAGGAGAAAAACAACAGTAAAGGAACAGGTTATGAGATTAAGGATAGGGGCGGAAGGATTCACTACAAATGACAAGGAAGTGTGTGAGGAATTGAATAAGAAATTCCAGGAGGTCTTCACCTTAGAACAAGGAGAAATTCCAGAGGTAAGTGAGGGAATAGCTAACCAGGAACCACTGGAAGAGTTTGAGATTACCAGTGGGGAAGTAAGGAAGTGTTTACTAGAGTTGGACGTGACGAAGGCTATAGGCCCAGATGGAATCTCCCCTTGGGTTCTAAAGGAAGGAGCAAGAGAACTGAGCCTACCACTCTCCATAGTGTATAACAAATCACTGGCAACAGGGGAACTGCCAGATACTTGGAAAGCAGCTAACGTAGTCCCGATATACAAGAAAGGGGATAGACAGGAGGCACTGAACTACAGGCCAGTGTCCCTAACCTGCATACCATGCAAGCTGATGGAGAAGATTGTGCGAAAAAAACTAGTGGAGCATCTGGAGCGAAGGAACTTTGTAACACAGCATCAACATGGGTTCAGGGATGGCAGGTCCTGCCTCACAGGGTTACTTGAATTCTACGACCAGGCAACAAAAATAAGGCAAGAAAGAGAAGGGTGGGCAGACTGCATATTTTTGGATTGTCAGAAAGCCTTTGATACAGTGCCACACAAGAGGCTAGTGCGAAAGTTGGAGATGCAGGCTGGAGTGAGAGGGAAGGTACTCCGGTGGATAGAGGAATACCTAAGCAACAGGAGACAACGAGTCTGTGTGAGGGGTGAGGTCTCAGATTGGCGAGACGTCACAAGTGGAGTCCCGCAGGGGTCAGTCCTTGGACCTATACTGTTTCTGGTATATGTAAATGATCTCCCAGAGGGTATAGATTCGTTCCTCTCAATGTTTGCCGACGATGCAAAAATTATGAGGAGGATTGAAACAGAGGATGATAGTAGGAGGCTACAAGATGACCTGGATAGACTGAGTGAATGGTCCAACAAATGGCTGTTGAAGTTCAACCCGAGTAAATGCAAAGTAATGAAACTAGGCAGTGGAAACAGGAGGCCAGGCACAGGATACAGAATAGGAGATGAAGTACTTAATGAAACAGACAGAGAGAAAGATCTAGGAGTTGATATCACACCAAACCTGTCTCCTGAAGCCCACATAAAGAGAATAACGTCTGCGGCATATGCGAGGCTGGCTAACATCAGAACGGCGTTCAGGAACCTGTGTAAGGAATCATTCAGAATCTTGTACACCACATATGTAAGACCAATCCTGGAGTATGCGGCCCCAGCATGGAGCCCGTACCTTGTCAAGCACAAGACGAAGCTGGAAAAAGTCCAAAGGTATGCTACTAGACTAGTCCCAGAACTAAGAGGCATGAGTTATGAGGAAAGGCTGCGGGAAATGCACCTCACGACACTGGAAGACAGAAGAGTAAGGGGGGACATGATCACAACCTACAAAATCCTCAGGGGAATCGACCGGGTAAACAAGGACGAACTTTTCAACACTGGTGGGACGCGAACAAGGGGACACAGGTGGAAGCTGAGTACCCAAATGAGCCACAGAGACGTTAGAAAGAACTTTTTCAGTGTCAGAGTAGTTAGCAAATGGAATGCATTAGGAAGTGATGTGGTGGAGGCTGACTCCATTCACAGTTTCAAATGTAGATATGATAGAGCCCAATAGGCTCAGGAATCTGTACACCAGTTGATTGACGGTTGAGAGGCGGGACCAAAGAGCCAGAGCTCAACCCCCGCAAGCACAATTAGGTAAGTACAATTAGGTAAGTACACACACACACACACATGCACACATTTCAAGGTCACCAGGTACGAGACACTCATTTAGCATTGTATTCCTCAAGCATAAGAACACCTGTAGCGAGCGATGAGTCACAATAACGTGGCTAAAGTATGTTGACCAGACCACACACTAGAAGGTGAAGGGACGACGACGACGTTTCGGTCCGTCCTGGACCATTCTCACAATCGACTTGAGAATGGTACAGGACGGACCGAAACGTCGTCGTCCCTTCACCTTCTAGTGTGTGGTCTGGTCAACACCTGTAGCGAGCTCAATCACAGAACATGTAACCATAGTATACTGGTGGACTTTCTACCTAAAATGTGCATTCCAAGATGCATTCACCAGGTCATGTTTGACGGGATTCGGGAGGGTTGATAATTTTGTATTATATGTGGGATATATATATTATATTTGTGGGATAACGAGTATTGTCCCAAGGGTCAATACTCGTTATCCCACTACTTACCAGTAGTAGTATCCAGTAGGAACGTCGAACCAACGCCATCCTTGGCTATTGTGTCCACTGGGATATGGTGTTGACGCGGTTGATGTTGGTTCAGATTTAGCTACTCAGAACGAAGTGTCCATGTAGCACGGGCTATGGTGATCCCGTAAGTTGAACCCGACTACCGTCTCATTTTACACTAATTTGGTTTGGTGTTAGCCTAGAACTAACTAAATACTCTCAATGTGTGTATATACATTGATAACCAGGGAATGTGTATATACACAGGTTATCTCGGTGCATACATTCCACATATGTTATGCCACACATCCCTGTTGCCAGGAACATGAAGCCTGTATTTAGTCCACCTACAACAGATGGTCCCAAAGACTGCTTCTCTAACACGAAAGGTTTGGTACCTTGTGCCCTCCTGTTTCCAGCCGCCACCTCATTACATTGCATTTATTAATGATGAACTCTAGCAGCCACGTCACTCCAGGTTCGTGTCTCCAACTCGAGACCTTCTCTCATGTTGAACTGAAGATATTCTGACCGTTCCGAAATATGCAATCGTCCCATCTTTTTGTGTCCTGTTTATTCGATCTCGTCCTGTCATTGAAGCCTATCTTTTGCGAGACAGGATTTACTGAAACTGAATCTGTGTTAGTATTTCGTTATCAAGGCCCGTCTCTATTCTTCTGGTCTCTATCTTGATGTGTATACGAGAGAGAGGGGGAGAGAGAGAGGGAAAGAGGGAGAGGGGGAAAAGAGAGAGAGGGAAAGAGAGAGAGGGAAAGAGAGAGAGGGAAAGAGAGAGAGGGAAAGAGAGAGGGAAAGAGAGAGAGTGGAGAGAGAGGGGAGAGAGAGGGGGAGAGGAAGAGAGAGAGAGAGAGAGAGAGAGAGAGAGAGAGAGAGAGAGAGAGAGAGCGAGAGAGAGAGAGAGAGAGAGAGAGAGAGAGAGAGAGAGAGAGAGGGGGGGGGGTCAGATTGAGGAACATCAACAGTGGTAAACCTTCGCCCTGTGGAGCACACATTACAAGGATAATGACAAAATTGCTTCCGGTATCATCAGGGAAAGATGAGCGAGGGAGAGCAGTGTGGGAGAGAGAGGAAGAACAACGGTAACAAAAAAATAGGTGAAAGGTGAATGAGGGAAGAGAGGATGGAAGAGGAAGGGAGGGGCGGGAGGGATAGAGGAAGGGGATGTTGACCCGTCTGCCAGCAGCACATCCTCTCAGGCTAGGCAACGTCTAGCCCCTGGGCTGAACAGACGCAAAATGATGATGTTAAAGAATCGCTACCTGGAACATAAAGTTCCAAGTAGCACGGGCTATGGTGAGCCCGTAGATATGACGGAAGACGCGCGTTCTTCAAACCAGTAGTCTGATACCTGGTTGGTCGACTTGTCTAAGTCATATACGACTAGTCTAAAACCTATTACGGTGCAGGTTTACAACGTAACATCAAATGAAGCTGTGTTGAACTGACATTTAAGAGCATGAGGATTTATGCTAATAAATTTATGATTTATTAACTCCCCTAATGTTTCAGGGAAGAATCAATCAATCTGGGAGAAAGTTTGAGGAGGTGGGCAGTGTGTGGGTGTGTGTGTGGGGGGGGGAGAAATTATCAGGGGGAAGCTGTAAGCCATTACGACTATATACAACTGGGAAAGGGTTGAGGATAAGGATTTGGGATGGGACGGGGGGAAAGGAATGGTGCCCAACCACTTTGGGACGGGCGGGGATTGAACGCCGACCTGCATAAAACGAGACCGTCGCTCTACCGTCCAGCCCAAGTGATTGGTGGGGGCGAGTGCATAGTTGGTGAAGAGAAGGTGTATGTTGGGGGGGGGGAAGGGAGAAAGGGAGAGGGGGGGGAGAGAGAGAGAGAGAGAGGGGGGGGGAGAGGGTGTGTTGGGGTGGGGGAGTATGAAGGGGGAAGAGACAAAGTATGAGTTGAGGGAGGGAGAGTTAAGGATAGGAGGACAGGTGTTCGAAGATAGGGGACGGGGGTCGTGGCCCACAAAGTTGAGAAATGTGTTGAGAATACTAATGAGCGAATTAGTGTTTTCTGTCGTGTCGTCACTGCTCTTGGGTTTAGTGACTAATGCACATAGACGTCTGGCGGTGTTCAAAACCTTTAGCGATGTGACTTAAGATCAGGTAAAGTGAACCAATACTGCGTGCGTGTGTGTGTGTGTGTGTGTGTGTGTGTGTGTGTGTGTGTGTGTGTGAGAGCGCATGCAAGCGAGCGAGCACGCGCACGCGTTTTAAAATTCGGTATGACAAACATAACATGGCTTCAGTTCAATCAAAAGAAAACCAAATCAAATTACATTTCTTTACAAAATAATGCAATAAACACCTTTATATTATTGCACTTCCTTCATATGACACTATGTAGGCCTACAAGAGTTCGAAAATATTCAAATAAATAATATTTATCACTGTTAGCCATGCCATCACCTCACTCCTGATGCAACCCATTGCTCTCACTCTCTAAAAATCTGACCAATCATGTTCAGGTACACCATCTGTGGCCGATTCTAATTGGCTCAGGATGTATTCTCCGGAGCGCTGGGGGTATACAGCATATTAATCAGGATATGATCTTGCATATCTTGTACCGCTCGTTACGAGGAGCGATTACACGTACTGCATCCATAGTTTCTATTTAACGAAACTGCTCGTTTGGCAGTTCATATTTAACAAAACTGTTAGTTTGATAGTTCATATTTAACGTAACTATACTAGTTCTGGCAATTTCTATTTAATGAAACTTTAAAAATGTTTCTTTACAAATGCTTTCAACTTTGAGAATGATCATGATCCCAAGTTCAGGGACGGAGCCGGACAGTGGGACAATGAACAAATCCACAAGGGCCGTGACGAGGATTCGAACCTGCGTCCGGGAGCATCCCAGACGAAACTATACTAGTTCTGAAACTATACTATACTATACTAGTGGGACAATCTTGCCAACTCTCACTTTCAACCAACTTTCCAAACGACTGCACACAGGCCAAATAGGACAGCCCCAATAGTGGAGAACATTGCCACAGTATTGCTGGAGGCAGCATCTGGGAAGGACAAAGTGCGCCTCCTAACTGTGCAAGCTCCACATGCTAGGGACTTCCTGTTGGCTGTCCCCAATTCTGTCTTGGGTGCCCGCCTGGATCATCGGGCCCTAAGTATTGGTGTTGCCCTGCGCCTTGCCGCCCCTATCTCAACTGAACACCGGTGTATCTGCAGCTATGCGTCGGTGCGCTTAAGTTCCTAAAAGAGGTGGATGAGGAACTCATTGGGAAAACTAAAGACTCAAGAGCGGCCAGTTTCCTGTATCAGCGCCTCAGTGTCCCAATCCAGAGAGGAAATGCGTGCTGTATCTTGGGCAAGCACCCAATCTCCGAGGAGCTGGATGAGGTCTTCGAACAGTGATTGTTATATGCGTGTTTACTTTAAAATGTAGAAATGTAATAAAATAAAATTAAAAATTTAAGGAAAAAAAATAGGGGTGGTATGATAAGAAAATATTAAAGTGTGTGTGTGTAATATATATATATATATATATATATATATATATATATATATATATATATATATATATATATATATATATACACACACACACATCACAAGCCACTCCAAGCAACAGCCTATTGGACCAAGCTCTCACAAGCCAACAAGCTCTCACAGCCTGTTTGCAAGCCTCACAATATGACTTGTGAGGTTGCAAACTGCGTACTGTAGTACAGCGGTCTACGTCCACGACTCGCAATCGAGGATCCCGACTTCAATCCCCAAGTGGGACAGAAATGGCCGAGCACATTTTTCTTCACCTGCTGCCTCCATTCACCAAGCACCAAATAGACACCTGGGAATTAGTTAACTGTTGTGGGGTGGCATCTTGGGGAAGGTCAGTAGTTGGCCTAGTGGGATCTCAGAAAAGCCTAAGAACAGGCTTCCTGTCCCCAACAAACAGGAATTGTGTGTTACATGCACACTGCAAATAACTAGTCAAAATTTATTTTAAATTCCATAAGAGATGAATGTTACACCAGCCAGGAAATATGGCCAGAAACCGGATCTTAGATAATACTCGGAGCCAATGCAAGACACAGGTCTTTCCTCATCTCTTCACAGTAGGGATGCATGTGTATGTGAAAGTTCTGGCTTTTCTTCATTAATAAGACACTGAATTTCATTAAAATTTTATTATATTTATATGCATACATATTATTGACAAAAGAACCTAAAGATAAACATACATGACCCCTCATACCCATAGATGATAGTGGGTTGTTAGACAAAAATATATTTACAGGGTTTCAGTTTCTCATAGGGTCAAAACGCAAAAAACGAACATGAAACACCATAATTTAAGAGCAATGAACTGGATGACACTGACTGGCTTGGTAAACATTGAGTGTAAAGGCTTAATAATAATACTACATATGTGACAGCTTCCCACTGGGCAAAAATATCTCTGGTAACGTTAAATCAACGTACGCTCAATGTTATCAACGCTTATTCAATGTTACGTCAATGTCGTTTGCCCAGGGGACTTGTGGCCCTAAGAGTACTGTAAATTCCTCAGTTCAAATATTAATGGGTGGATTAACAGTCTACGCACACACGTGGTGCATCATTATACTTTCAGATTATAATCACACATCAACATCATTGAAATAATACTGAATCTAAGAAAAAAAATTCACTAGTGGAGTTGCACTAATCAATGTCAAATGTTCCATGTTCGATTTTTAATATTTCACTCTACGTCATACCAAATTGCTGTCTTTAAAAAACCAACACGATTTAGACACAATGAGCTTGATTTCAGACCATCCCAATAGCTGTCAAAATACTGTAACTCAACACATCATTATAGCCACATCAGTGACAACAAAAATTGCAATTTGCTCATTAGCAGTTACAAAGCACTAATATAATTTCAAAACAAAACATTATGAATGTATTTGTGAATGTATGTATAATGACCAGACCACACACTAGAATGTGAAGGGACGATGACGTTTCGGTCCGTCCTGGACCATTCTCAAGTCGATTGTGGTAAAACTAACCTGTCTCACGACGGTCTAAACCCAGCTCACGTTCCCTATTGGAACACAATCAACTTGAGAATGGTCCAGGACGGACCGAAACGTCGTTGTCCCTTCACATTCTAGTGTGTGGTCTGGTCATCATACTTTAGCCACATTATTGTGACTCATCGCCTGCAAATGTATGTATATGTATGTATGTATGTATATGCATGCATGTGTACTGTTTATGTCAACTGTATACATTATATGACACCTAATAGCCTGAACTGCTCTAGTAGACCTAGTAAGGTAAGAGAATTATCAGAAGAAAGTGCCAAGCCACTGCGACACCGTAGCACTTGAGAAAGGCTACGAGGATGAGCATTTGGGAAAGGAAAGAGGCGAGGAATGGTGCCCAACCACTTGCGGTGGTCGGGGATTGAACGCCGACCTGCATGAAGCGAGACCATCACTCTACCATCCAATCTAAGTGGTTGCGCAACTCAACCTGGTAGGTAAGGTCAGTTTTGCCTAATAAACTTGTTATATATATATCCTTAAAAAATACATTTTAATGAAAAATTACATTCATAACATTAATTACTAATTGATTATACTACATAGTTTCACCTTAAGCAGAGTTATAATGGGCATATATGGGTAACATTAGGTTGGTCAATCAGTTTTAGACTATAACAAATCTAACATGAACTATTAAAATAAAAATATCTATTAATATAATAAAATTTAATTTTGTTTATATATACCTGGTACAGTTTAAGGAAATTTGGCTTCTTAAGACAACTTTGGTTATTAGGTACAACACATACTGGAATATACTGTGTATGTGTACAGTATATACATACTGTACAGTAATATTGTGCATATAGAGAGAATATATGCACACCTTATACTGATGGACACTGTCAAGTACCTCATATTCTAACTCCTAATATACATAGGTACGTGAACTAACCTTCAAATATGGCCATGGATTCATAAACAATATAAAATTTTGGCATGATATATATATCCAAAACTACTTTTCCATTTTCACATGTGGTAAAGCCTTAACATTTCCAAACCCTTTTAGGGTCCTTTAATAACAAAACAAAACAAAAAATGGGTTTGAAATTTCTAAGGCGTTACTTTTCCATTTTCAAATGTGATAGGCTTGGATATGCCGAAATAAGACCGACCTTTCTTGACGTCTTTTTGCTTATACTGTACACACACACACACACACATTATAATATATATATATATATATATATATATATATATATATATATATATATATATATATATATATATATATATATATATATATATATATATATATATGTTGTACCTAGTAGCCAGAATGCAGTACTCAGCCTACTATGCAAGGTCAGATTTGCCTAATAAGTCAAGTTTTCCTGAATTTATATATTTTTCAAATTTTTTTCTTATGAAATGATAAAGCTATCCATTTCATTATGTATGAGTTAATCTGTCTAAATTTGAGTTAAAACTAACGTAGATATATGACCGAACCTAACCAACCCTACCTAACCTAACCTAAACTAACACAACTAAGTCAATAATTTATGTTCTTAATATAATATAATAATTACAATTCAAATAAACTAATTGGGAACAATTTATTCAAAATAAAAAATATCACTCGGCCTATTAGGCAAATCGGGCCTTGCATAGTAGGCAGAGAAGTGCGTTCTGGCTACTAGGTACGACATTATATATATATATGTCATACCTAGTACCCAGAATGCACTTCTCGGCCTACTAGGCAAGGCCTGATTTGCCTAATAGGCCGAATGATTTTCGTTACAGTATTTTCAATAAATTATTTCTTATTGGTTTATTTTAAGTATTATTATTATATTACAGTATATTAGAACATAAATTATTGATTTAATTATGTTAGTTTAGGTTAGATTAAGATAGGTTAGGTTAGGTAGGGTTGGTTAGGTTCGGTCATATATCTACGTTAGTTTTAACTCAAATTAAAAAAAATTAGCTCATACAAAATTAAATGAATAACTATCATTTTATAAGAAAAAAATTAGAAAAATATTAAAATTCCAGAAAATTTGCCTTATTAGGCAAATTGGGACTTGCATAGTAGGCCAAGAACTGCATTCTGGCTACTAGGTACAACATATATGTATATATAATATATTTTCACAGGCTTCCTGTACCCATCCAAAAAATATTAAACAAAATTAATTGGGGATCCCCTAGGATGCATGGCACATCAATTGCCAAACTCTCCTAGGTGAATACACACATCAGGTGAAAGGAAACGTGCGTAACGATTTCTGTCCTGTCAAGGGATTGAACCCAGGTACCTCAATTGTAAGCCAACAATGTAGACCACTATGCCAAGTTGAACAATGTAAAAAGCAGCCCATGCTGCTGCTCATGGAGAAAACAAATGGAATTCTATAGGCAAAGAAACATTTGTGAGCAGTGTTTGTACTCTGTGGGCTGCTTAGAAACTAAATGATAAACTATGATATTAGACTACAAGGTACCATGGGCTTAAAAGACATTAAATGATAGAAATACACATTTATGTTTTTTGTGTATCCTTTTGGAAGAAAGAGCACTTACTAATCAAAATAGCCCACGTGTGTGTGTGTGTGTTTGTGTGTGTATTGTAAATCCCCAGTATTGAGTAAAACACTTCATTCACTTTGATCTTATGGGAATTAACTCGGGTCTGTAAAACGTGTAACCATTGCTTTACCAACCTCATCATGTGTTTATATATAAATATACTGTATATATAACTAAACTAAATACACAGGCAATAACTTGCTTTCCAGACACCTCAGGTTAACGACCAAAACTGGGTCATCTTCCATAATTATTCAGTATAAAGTAAAAATGAGTAAATTTGTACTCACCAATAGTGTAACGGCCGATCCTTTTACGAATTTGATGACTATTGATGATAGTGCATAGACGTCTAGGTGGTATGTGTCGAGTTCATTTGTCTGGTGTGCAATAAATAACCGAGGGGCCTGATACCACCTGTTGTTACGTACATAATACCTGGAGAGGGTTCTGGGAGTTCTTGAATTCCCCGAACCAGGTTTGATTTGTGAGGGCTTAGTCCAACACACTGTTGCTTGGTGTGGCCTGCAGGTCCATAAATCCACTACAGTCTAGTTGTTCTGGCACTTCTTGCAGAAAACTCATTTTTTCTTGAAGTCCACTTTTGTTCTGCAATTTTTCTTATACAGTACTTGCTTGGAGGATATTGAACCTCTGATGTTCGTACAGTGTTCTCTGATTGTGCTTGTGGCACCTCTACTTTTCACTGGCTATTCTGCATTTCCTACCACAGCGTTCATTCCAGTGTGTTATTTTATTGTACAAATTTGGGGCCTGGTCATCCAGTATTTTTCCATGTATATTTAATGTCATACTTCTCTTATCTCCTTTCTGGGCACCACTATTTTTTTCAAGCTCCTGCCACCATTATGGAGACCCTGCTCATAAATATTTACAGACCAGAAAAATTTTCTTCCCATTTCCAAGAACTACAAGCCTACCATTTTTATCGTCTATCGCTTTATCACATTCGTGAGAACAAAAATTAAATTTAAAGTAATTATCCAGAGCACTTAGATTTGCTAAACTTTAGAGCACTGTTACAGTATAGTCTAGAGTTCCTTGGTACGATTCAGCCTACCAATACAAGAGCAGAAAGAGGAGTGATGTAAAACAAATTGGATTCTCTGAGAACTTTATCAAGAGCTACGAGTCGAAGGAACAACGGAAAGAGCAAAATTTCCAATCGCCCTGAAAGTTGACAGTTTGGTGCAGGTTTCTATTACATTAACCCTTAAATGGCTTGGCTAATTAAGAGCTCTACATTTAAGGTAATTACATGACAAAAAAAAAAATAGTTCACAAAACTAATGTAAAAAATTGCACAAGGAAACTAGAATACAAGAGGTAATTGCAGATGGCAACTGGCACCTTGTAAGGGTTTTGTGGCACAAGTTAATTCGGTATTGGTGAATCAAAGATGCTAGATTTAGCCCTCAAAATATCAGGAAGAACTGCCTTGCCCGCTTGTTACTCAGCACACACCAATGGATGCAACTCTCACCTATCATTATCACCTCTACAAATGTCACATGAACAATTCCCTTTGAGTTCGTTACATGAAGATATCTCGATCAACACAAAACTGACATTGTGTAAAGATATTTCGACAATTCTGTGATAATCCCAGACAGATGCAGATGAGGAGTCACAATAACGTGGCTGAAATATGTTGACCAAACCACACACTAGAAAGTGAAGGGACAATGACGTTTCAGTCCGTCCTGGACCATTCTCAAGTCGATTGTGACATACAAGAAGAATGAATACTTAAGTGCCACATCACACACCAAAACAAAGCAGTTGCATAGTGTCTAGAGCTGCTAGTTGGCAAGTTCTGCTCTCATAATCTCACTTAGTTTTTTGGACAACCTAAAAAGGAAAAAATGTCCATCCTAGAAATGTGTCTCTGAAAGCACATGGTTGACTGTGTTAATGAGTATAATTGTGTCACTACATCCTTAATGTTGGTACTATACCATTATGAATGTTGAAAAAGTTGATTTTGTTTAAACAGTCGGGCATAAAATCTAAATTACAGAAATAAAACAAAATCAGAAAATAAAAATTAAAATGGATGGGAAAAACTAATATAAAAACCCATCCTTATTTAATTTAGGCTTTACCTAACATACTTTAACCTATTCCTTAGGTTAGATTAGGCCTAGATTGGGTTAGGTTGAGTTTGCATATTTGTTGTCATTGTTTTGTACTTATAATTTATGTTAATGAATTTAATCTATACATATATCAGCATAGTAAAGTACAAACATATGGATGGGTTGGTGTGCGCGCATGTATATACAATATGTATAATGTGTGTGTGTGTGTGTGTGTGTGTGTGTGTGTGTGTGTGTGTCGTTATGTTTTTTTTTTTTTTACACACATACTGTATACATGTATTTCTGCATATGTACTGTATGTACATGTGTTATACCTAATAGGCAAACTTGCCAAAGAAGCCAAATTTCCTTAAAAATTAACATTCTAACCAATTTATTCTAATGTACTAATATACTGTATATTTCTAGTTAAATGTACAAGGTCCATTTTGTTTAGGCCAACCTTACTCGGCAACCTGACCCGACCAACCCTTTCTTAGCAACTCGATCTAACCTAAATATGCCTATTATCCCAAAACTCTGCTTAACATAAGTAAAACATGGCCTAAAAAATTGATAATAAATGTTACCAATAGTATATCTATCCATAAAAATCTGAATATATTTTTGTTTAGATAAGAATAGGTATGTTATTACACAAAACAAACCTTGCCTACTAGGCCTAATAAAATAGTTTCGGCTATTACGTACGACACGAAACAAAACTCACTGAAGTGAAGTTAATATCACCTGCCACAGTATCGGATAAAGCTAGTACATGAAAATTAAATATTAATACTTTGGTCGAGTTCACAGTTGGAAAATTTGAGAAATCTGCAAATTACCTTAGAATGTGTTAGAATTAGTGACTATGTGATCCACTTCGTATCTTGCGATTACAATGATATACATAATGGCTAATTAGGCCTTAATTACCCATTGTTTACCTCAAGGTGTCCCAGTTTGTTAAAAAAAATAGTAATATACAATATGCTTTAAGGCACCCTAAGGAACAAGGCATTTTGAAGTGTATGAACATTGACTTACCATATAACAGAAAAAAAAATATATATATATATATTTATTCACTAAAACCACCAATTTTAGGCTCAGCATGTTCCATATGGCTAATTCCGACATACCACTAGAAGTTACTCCCAAGGCCTCATGGAAACAACCAGGTCTAAATGCGGTGGTCTGTACCACACATTAAATGAGGTGGTCCGTGACACACGTCAAATGAGATGGTCCGTGACACACATCAAATGAGGTGGTCCGTGACACACATCAAATGAGGTGGTCCGTGACACATGTCAAATGAGGTGGTCCGTGACACACGTCAAATGAGATGGTCCGTGACACACATCAAATGAGGTGGTCCGTGACACACATCAAATGAGGTGGTCCGTGACACACATCAAATGAGGTGGTCCGTTACACACATCAAATGAGGTGGTCAGTGACACACATCAAATGAAGTGGTCTGTACCACGCATTAAATGAAATGGTCTGTACCACACATTAAATGGTCTGTGCCACATATTAAATGAAGTGGTCCATACCATACATTATATGGTCTGTGCCACACATTAAATAAAGTGGTGTGTACCATACATTAAATGGTCTGTGCCACACATGAAATGAAGCATCTTACATTTAACACTACAGAAATATGTTGTAGGAGAGAGAAGGCTCGTTGCTGTGTTTTCTGGAACGTGCTTTGGTGTGTCTTGCATCTCACACGCCTGGTTTAAGGCCACTTCGGAGAGGAAACAAATACTGAAACGTACCGACAGAAGGCTAAATAATGGACAAGTTTTTCCAACATCCAAATTTTCTAAATAATGAAGTGTATTCGTGCAAACAATATTACGACAAACTCAATGTCTTAACAACACCTGTAATACCAAATTGAAGAGGAAGAGGCAGAGGAAGGTAACAAAAACTTATAAATTGTTATGACTGTTTATCAGTATCTGTACTGATATAAGATAACCCATCCTACTGTCTAGAAAGTACCTATTGTGACTGCCGTCAATAGTCGTGAATTCATACGTACTTAACTTTTGGATAGTGGTATACTGACTAGTAAGGAGTTCTTTTTAAAAATAAATGAAACTAAAAACAAACTTAAATATTCCTAGGCCTAGTATAACACACACATTTACTATATTAGGCCTAGGAAGGTTAGGTTAGTTTGTCAAAGCAACACATGAAAAATAGTTTTCCCGGTTTGTCCAACTCAATAATTCAGATTTCTGCTTTCTAATTTCGCTGTACGTCGGTATATATACTATGGTCCTCATTGTTACTATAAGTAGTACCAAAACAGGAGGATGGGCTGTATAAGAATATAAATCAGTTCACTAAAACAGCATCATTTAAATTCCATAATAGAGAATTGCACACAAAAGCTAAGCTCTGAAGAAAAGAAAATCTATACACAACATATAACATGCTCAAATAGCAGAAAATTTTTCCATTTGTACGCACCAGGCATAACTATCACAACGAACCTTTCAACATGGAGAGAAAAGTCTGGATACAAAACAACTGAAAATATTAGCTATAGCCATAAAAAAGTAGAGGCCGTCTTGCTTTCCAAATGGTTATGGACTAAAATTGGTAGAAAAACTATTTATTTGGATAACTGTGTATCCTCCCACCCATGGAAAATATTCATTTGATGTCCATAAATACACCACAATAGTGTACTGTAAAGTCTCAAATTAAAGAGACATGAGTTCTGGAATGAGTGCCACTCTTCTTTACTATCAAAGCTCCAACAGAATAACATACGTTCACAAATTCAGATATTAGCACGCGTGTTGGTGTTATCTTGAGATGATTTCGGGCTTTAGTGTCCCCGCGGCCCGGTCCTCGACCAGGCCTTCACCCCCAGGAAGCAACCCGTGACAGCTGACTAACACCCAGGTACCTATTTTACTGCTAGGTAACAGGAGTGAAAGAAACTCTCCCCATTGTTTCTCGCCGGCGCCTGGGATTGAACCCGGGACCACAGGATCAAAAGTCCAGTGTGCTGTCCGCTCGGCCGGCCAGTTCCTCGGCTCCGGTGTAGCATGACCTGCCGCTCTGATGCACAGTATGGCATTGTTGTTGTCTGCTCAAGAGACCTCCCTCTTGTAAATGTGTTTTGATTTCCATTGCTAGTTCACACGGCATCCCATTCAAAATGAGTTCAAAGTAAAAGACAAATTCTCTAATATGCGCTCACTCACTGGTGGGTGTTGGGAGGGTTGGCAGGTGTTAGGAAGGTCGGTGGGTGTCGACTGTTGGTATGCATCAGGAATGGGTATCAATAAAGGGATGACGGTGCTTTCCGGGAGTGGCTTGCTCATGTCCTCATTGACCCACACAGTATCACCCTTCTAGCAGGATGATCAACAAATCAGTCAGGCAGGCAGCCAGATAACTGATTATCCAGCTATATAACCAACCAGCTCGCTATTATGGCAGCAGTCAAATAAACAAACCACCAGCCAGCCTGATTGTAAATCTTTAACAAAGAATTAGCAGTGATATGCAACACAGTTGACTGTTTTTATATCAACGTGTGTGGCTGACAACTACATCACAGCTATTACAATGATGCTTGTCAATTTCTACAGCTTCATTTTAACTTGACCCCAGAAACAATTCCGAGCCTATCAATTCTCCGTCTCCACTGAATATATGGCAGCACAGTCGATTGCCCAGTACACTAAGCCTAGCTTCTCAGGCATGTTTGCATGTGGTTGGCATGGGAAGGAGGTAACCCCTGGACTAAAAATTAATCGACATTTCAAATAATAATTCAAAAAGTAAGACGGCCTCTGTACAGTTAAATAATCAAAGACTAAAAAAGTTTACACAAGTGTTCAATTCTACTTGTACATATTTTCAACCCAGTACACAATTCGCATGTTATCAGTAACACAGTGAAGAACTTGATCAAAACACTTGTTTGTCTACTTGATAGTGGACTAGCCATCTCCAAGCTCTTTTCTAGCTGTCTGAATACCATCTGAATAACATCCATAGTTTCTAAATACAAAATATTCCAACACAAGCAAACACACAGTTGCCAACTCCTGCACTTGTTATGTATTAATCAACCTGCAAAGCATCACACTTTCAGATCATACTAATAATCATTTATAATAACTACTCCAAAGAATACATCTAGCATCAAACAAGCTATTCCTCATGAGCAATTAACCCAGCGGACAAAACACAATCGAGTAACGTTCAACTAACGTAAAATCAAAGTATTAACGTTGATTCTATGTTGCATAAGCATCGTTTGCCCAGATTTGCCCGGGGGTGGTATAAACAAAACTCTAAATCTATATAAACAAGTTATATAATGTGGGGGATACATACTAAAGTTTTGATTCATTTGGAATTAAGAAATTATATGGGGTTTAAAATTACGCTTTCTTTACATGGTACATAGTAATAAAATTTTGTTTTGCATATATGGTTGTCCTTGCACTGATGTGCAAAACATAAGCCAGGTATGGTAATGTGCATACCAGCATATTATGTGTGATAAATATGATAATAAATCAATTTAAAATATAAAACAGGAACATTGTGTACAAGACTTTTCAAGGCAAAATACTGTAGAACCTAACAACAGTTTGAAATAAAATGTGTTTTGTTGAAATGTTAGTTATAGACACAGTAGAAAAAATCCTTATATCCTATTAACTAACTTATCAGCACAGCTTCACCATTATGTATCTATTCTGCCAACTGCAATATATCCGACATTGGCATTCTCACATTTGTTCTTTGGAAAGTATCTGACGTGTGCAATAGCGCACCATGACCAATGTTCCGACTCGATCCGAGCCTTCAATGAAAGCATCAACACCCCTTTCCGTGGAATGTCGGCTCCATTGGCAGCAGCAGTCAAAATTTCTAACGTGAAGAAATAAAAAGATTCCTTGGTCTCATGAGCTCAAATAGCAAAGTGGTAACAATCAATACAAGTCAACATAGAAACAACAAATATGAATGCACAACTACGAACACAGTGCATACATGCAAACCCATGCTGTGTATCTTAAACTATGGGACCAGTACAACATGTAATTCCCAGTAAAAATATGCTATTCAGAACATATGATAAGTTTTGAGGTTTGTTTTTTACAAATTATGCTACATATACCAGAGTGGTAACTTTCCTTGCTATAACAGTAAAACTCAATCCATAGCAAATAGCCACAGATATCTGATCCCACCCCCACTCTACCAATGTCTTTCCACAGTGTTCCCCAATGACGTCTTTCCATAGTGTTAGAACACGAGAAACCTGCATGAACGACTCTACAGTTTTCTGTATCTGATGCAGCACAGAGGAAAACAATCTACAGGTTTGGTACCTTGATGAAGAAGGTTCTGTCTGACCATGAACAGAACAAAATTATGCTAACAGCCTAGTAGCAGTCCTGCCAATTAATTAACAAGGAAGAATAAACATCATTTTCAAGAAAGATTTGGATGGGTTTAGAGAATTTTTAGATATATTTGAACCTATGGAACAGCAAAGTACTATAAGGATACTTTTTTTTTTAAAACATTAAATTACTAAAAAGACACATTATCCATAGATACTTTTCTCTCTGGTTTCACTAACTACCACATTATAATTTACAGTCTACAAGTTTGAAAAATATCCTATTATAGTTACCAGTAATATTAAACACTGGTATAAAAATTCTTTACATTAACATAATAATAATAATCGGCTTCCTTATTTAAGGCACGAACCATTACATGGCCCGTTAGGACATCTATCCTTTAGGCAAATCTTTGGGGGTTCGTATATTAAGTTTAAATTGCCACAATCTTCGACCTAACTGTCAAAGGCATGTTGCATTAGCTGCTCGTTGCTAGCAACATCACTTGAGATGCAGAATTGATGTAAAACAAGCACAAATGTTCAAGAATAGCTAATTACTGTGTTGTGGAACTCTTCTTCTTAGTGCACGAAGACTCCAAAAAGTGTCCTGAAGCTGGTTCTTCTTTGTATCAAGTATTTTTATATAAAAATGTTAAGAATACACATAAAATGATTATAGAATCAGGTCAAATACTGTGTCATTCCACAAGCTTTTCACAGCATCACCACAACTAAATTGCACAATATCAGTGACCATCACCTTATACACTATGACCTGATAATGAAAATCATTATGAAAATCATGGCACTCCTTCACATCTTCGGTTGATTTACGCCGTCACATTTGTAAAACTATACTTTGGCCTGACTCTACCCTCATTCACAACTCCCATCAACTCACTGTGATGGTGAAAAGACAGGGCCAAGTTTCTATCTAGGTCTCTTAGTGTAAAACTAGTTTTGCTGTATCAGGTAAAACAAAATCCATTCACAAAACGTCTAGCCTTGTACCATTACTTGTACCATAACAAACTCTATGGCGTGAGGATAATGCCTCTGAGCTTCATCTAGTCACATTTTGAGCCCAACCTTAATAAACAATACATAAACTTTGCATTAATCTATTCTAAAGTACTTTCCAACAGTCAAACGCTTTAATAAACACTCAACAAACTAGTAGCAACACATCTAATCAAAAACACGCTTTTGCTCACATCCTACTCAACTCATTATTTCTGTATAACTTTTGGTTAACAAAATGCCTTTTGCTTTGCCATGCAGAATTCCAACACAGATATCCAATAGCCCTCAGATTTACACACCTTAATGCACGGTGTTGAGGAAGCTACTTCTCATCCAACACAATTGCAGGTTTTAAATAGTTGAGCTGTACTTGCTCTATAACCACAATTTGACCTTAAAGCTCACTTAAAATACTTTTTTAATCAAGAGAAAACTATGAAGATATTTGTGCCAGGTTGCTTTGAGTCTAAAGGCAAAAAACACTCCGGTGCAAAATTTACGAGGCATCCGCATACAAATTGTTGGAATCATCCTCAACTATGGACTGGAAGGTTTCCAAGGATTGCTGTGTGGTTTCCTGTTGATCCTCAGTCATCTGCTCATCTACACCTTCATCTGCACTCATCTCCTGTAGTCCAAGAATCTGCTGCTCTGTGGATCTTGTCTGGTTATTATCGTCAATAACTTCGGGGTCTTCATTGTCGTCTTTCTCTCCGTTCACTTCAGATTCGATTCGTCCATTTTCTGCTAGGCACTCCATGTTGCTGTCATCACTTCCTTGTCCACCACCATTATCAGCAGGGTTGGAATCTTCGCCCACAAGATCGACTGAGGATGCATTGGCAGAGTTTGAATCTTCACTGTGATTAGTATTTGTGTTCACATTGAAGGAGCTATCCGAGTTGTTGGTGTCCGTGCCAAGGAGGAGAGCCACGCGACTCTTGTTTTTACCATTGTCTGTAAGATGTGCAAAGAAAGTGTTTGTGTCCACACCAAGTCTGACTGCTGCTGCTGTTAGAGAGAGCTCTTTGTTGAGAACATGCTGGATCAGCTCCTGGGCTCGGGACTCTTCCCATATTGAACGTTCCTTTTGTGACGAGCCTCCACGTCCTTGCTTATTGACCTGCAACAACCATGTACAAAAATAAAATCCCAATAAAACAATACAACATGCAATACAGCATAAAAACAATGTTCAAACCTTTCACAGAGATGTATAAAAGAATTTGAATACAGTATTTTGCAAAATATTTTAGCATTAGCCAGTATAAAATATATAGTTTCATAAACATAAACACTCTTCCTAATAGAAACACTGATGAATTTGATATAATTTATAGACTGATCATGACAGAATTGAACACTTTATAAAGTGTAAATAATTTACTTGCTTAACTTTGATCACATTGAACAGGCTGTCCATATATAAACAATGACACATCAATTTACCAAACTTGCTTGACATCTGAACACTATCTAAGCTCAGCAATTTGAATTATATGGGGATTCATCCCCATTTGTAATTAGCTAAACATTAAACTTGCCAGAATTTCTTACCAGGAATGATTTTTTTTTTTGGTGTACCACAACTGTATACTACTGCCATTTACCCATACATTTTCATGGTTTACCTACTTAATCCCACTGTTTACCTACTTAATCCCACTGTTTACCTACTTAATCCCACTGTTTACCAGAAAATAATGAACATGAATTCATTCAAGTTACCTAGATTCAGGCGAATGGAAATAGGATTACAAAGCTCTCATAGTACACTGTGCAAGCCAAGTATATTTAAAGAAAATTATGCTTTTAGCAATAAATATAATTTGAGATAACAGGTTTTTGTAATAAATGCTTTATTGTAATAGGATAAAGGTTCTCAATTTACAAACATCAGACTTACAATGGATCCAATCATGTGAACAGTGTCATAGTCCACGTTTTAGTCGCTTATACTTCTCTACAAACCAATTTTGAAGTATCCATAGTATGAACAGCACCACTAATGCATTAAAATACATGTTGGTGGTTCACCAGTGTCCATGCATCATCACCTTTAACCTTTGTGTTGCTATGCTAAGGGCTATTTGGCCTTTGTCACCCACAGGTGCATAACAAAAAAAATAAAATAAAAGGCATAAAAAAGTGGCATATTTTGGCTGCAATAGGTCAGGGAAGTCTGGCAAAAAAGAGACGCTGACTCAGCAAGCGTCGGGGAAGTTCTGCTTCGCCCCAGCTGTCGGAGTTGCCACAAAGACATAATTACGTTATTATTTCAATGTCTGATTGATTTTTTTGTAGTTTTTTTGCTGTAATATTATTCAATAGTGTATAGTGTGATATATTTATATAATAAAATGTGTGAATCATCGCTGTACTTAAAATTATGGTGTGCATATTATTGATTCAATTATTACGTTCATAAAACAGTGAACAAATACTTTGTCGGTTATTACATTATATACATAGGTTGTATATAAGTATCTGCATGTTTTGTTCACCATAACGAACCACTAAGTTCATAATGCGAGTCAAAAAGCAACGATGAGTGGCCACATCTGCCAGCCAGCCAGCCACTCCCCACCACTCATTCCCTCAAAAACTCCTCACTAGTCAAATTCCTCGTCCCACTATACTGTTTTTTGCTTTTATTCGCTACATACATTCGTTATATATATACCTATCGTCTTATACTTACAAGTATACTTATATACAATTCCGAGTGCTGTCCATTCAGCTGTCAGGCCCCTCTACTAATGTCATAATTGCTGGCAAATTTTGAACAGTTTTGTTTCAAAAGGTAATGCTGTAAAATCTCTCTAGGCTTTCTAGAAGGTTTACATGGCTGAACAGTCCACCAAATCTGTAGTCACCCTAACACCCAGTGACACCTCAGTGATGATTACAGTATATGTACTTATGCACCATGAACAAGTAGAAAATATGTCTAACAAAAGTAAAGTAGTGAGGTTTAACCAAGGGAGTCACTCAATAAGATCTCTTACCATTCATAACATACCATCACCTTGCAAAGGTGTGTAAGTTGGCAATTCCACCTTGCAGTCCACTTGCTGCATCCAAATGTAAGTACTGAACTCCCATCTTCTTGTTTTTTTCTAATAGGGATTTTCACTACAACAGCCACTTCCTTCCCCCCGACTGACTCTGCGCCAAACTTTGAATGCACAAATTTCTCTTTATCAGTCATAATTCCCAAGTATTCAAGCTGCTCTGCCACTTTCAATACTTCACCGGTACTATTTATAGGACAAAGAATTTCCATCTCTCTCCACCATAATGTAATACCTTTACTGTTGCCTACATTCACGTGCCCTTTCAGACACATCAATAAAATTGTTTAGGTTGTATACTCCAACACTTTTTTGCTCTGCTAAAAGAACTATCATCTACATACAGCAAATTAACACTTTGCCTGGCTGATAACTCATAATGCATTCGTATATGAATATACTCAGTCAAGGTGAGGACGCACACTGCGTCCCAAATTAAAATATTCGTTAAATTCCCCCCCACCCCTCCCGATTATGGGACGTTTTAAAAAGTGCGCCAATGTCCTCCCATTTTATGTGATGGTCCATGTGGCATTATGGCACCACCACCACCCATGCAATAGGCTTATTGTTATTGTGTTCACGCTCGTGACTGCTGCGGCCTCCCCTCGCACAAAAACGTGTGCCCATTCTGGTTACTTTTCCTCAGCTATATTTGTTAATGCCTTTATAAATACTACAGTTACTCCAAGATGGATAGCGATAAAGAACAGAGCCAGTCCATGACGAAAGCAGGGAAAGAAACACGTCTCAGGGAAAAGCTAAGTAGCGTTCGCCAAAAGAGCAGAAATTGAAACTCACACCAACAAAATTCCAAGCTTTAGTTGACGAATTTCTGATCTTGAGCTTGATAGTGCCGAAAGTGACAGTGATGTAGAAAGCGAGGTGATTGAAACTGAAACAGCAGGTGAGGATGAAATTGAAAGTGGGGGGAGTGGTAGTGGTGGTGGTGATTATACCGCCACCCGTGCAGGCCCTGCCTTTAGATAGCAGGGCCTGCACTCATACCGCACGTACTCCATGCACCAGTTCTGGTGAAACCTGGTATACTGACAACACTGCACCATCTGTAGACAGTTTTACTGGAACACCAGACTTGACTGTACCAGTAACCAAGCACTCCTCTGGGATTTTTACACTTATTTATTATGTGAGATTAGCTGAAATATATGCTACTGTGTATAGGAACCAACTTGTATGCATCACAAAGCATGTCCAATGCTCCTAACAACACAAACAATGAGGGGGGATGAAGTGAGTGTAAAAGAGCTTGCCAGATATTTGGGACTGACAATGTTGATGGGCATTGTGAAGATGCCAGAAATGACTATGTACTGGCAAACAGCTAAATTGTGGCAGAACCTTCGTTCAATACATTTATGATGGCGAAATGATATGTAACGATTGCAAAGTATTTTCATACTCGTAACAATAATGCCATTCCCAAAGACAATCAAGACAAACTAATAAAAGTTAGAACAATAATGGAATATCTAACACATAAATGTAAAACATTATACATTCCTCAGAAAAGTGTGTGTGTGGATGACGGCACAATGTCATGGAGGGGCTGTCTAGCTTTCAAGGTTTATAATCCAAATAAACCTGATAAGTATGGAGTAAAGCTGTAAATGCTAACTGAATCACGTACTGGTTACATCTATGATTTTGAAATGTATGCAGGAATTGGGAGGACAACAATTCAAACAGTTATGGGCTTGATTGAACCACTCAAGAACAAAAGTTACCATATATATATGGATAACTACTATAACACGGTTCAACTTAGTGAGAAGCTGCTTGAACAAGGTGTATACACCTGTGGTACTCTCAGACTGCAGCACGGTGCACCAAAAGATCTTCAGCTACAAGCAAAGAGTAAACTGCCAGTAGATAAAACTGCATTCAGATGAAAAGACAATACTTTTATAATCCTGTGGAAAGATAAGTTGCTTCACTCATCAAAACTTGCCACAATGCATTTACACAAGAAGTGGAACAAAGGAAACGTGTATGCAAACTTGACGGAACATCTTCATTTCAACAGGTCATTGTGAACAAACCAAAGGCAATCTGTGATTACAATAACAACATGAAAGGTGTTGATCACTTCGACCAAATGGTCAAATATTTATCATTTCACACGGAAATGTCACAAGTGGACGAAGAAAATCACATTCTATTTTCTGCAAATGACTATCCATAATGCTTTTGTGTTATACAAGTGCTACACAACTGATACAAAGAAACTCTCTTTGCTCCCGTTCCACTAAGTAATAATTTGATCACTGTTGAGCTTTGAGTGTAAGACTTGGCCTCTCCAAAATGACAAAATCATAAATGCTGGTGATGTACATGACGACGAGAGCAGACCGTCTGGACCATCAGGTCTGAGGCGGCCACTCTTCCCTTCTTTACCACGAAATGAATAATCATTATCAGACTCAGAAGATGAGGTCAGATTACTCCTAGTGCTGCTGCTGCTAGGAAAAACCCTAGCATCGTGGATAAACCCGATCATCTGAACAGAAACTTAACCATTCCATAGTTTGCATCAAGAAAGGTCTGAAGTGTGGTGTTTGCTACGAGTTTAGTAAAAAGGAAGGACAGCAGGTATCAGTGCAAGTCGTGTGTGGTGTGGTAACGAATCCTGCACCATGCTCCGGCTTGTACCATCGCACGAAAACATACTGGGTGGATAAGCAGTAATGTTTACCCCACCATCCACTCCTATAAAACATGGGTTGAGAAACTTCAGGAAATATTTTCCAGGAGCAGGTGGAGTGGTTTAACCTAATGCTCAACTCATGCTCGACAATCATCATTGGGTGGTAAGTACAGACATCTTAATTTTTTTATACATATGATATTGTGGTACAAACACATGTGGGAAGGAAGCAAGACAAAATGAAATAGTGTAACAAATAATGTCAGGAACAAATAACGAGTATAAATAATGATGAAAAGCAGTTATTTTCACATGATGATGGACTTTATTCTTAAGGTATTGGTAATGTTGTTCTTCCCTTTGCCCTTATATGAATATACCTTTAGAGCATTTTATTGCAAACAAATTGATACCAAAATGAACGACATATCATGAAACTTGAGGTGATAAAACTGAAAAGAGTATACACATTTTAGTGTGGGAATTGTGGGTGTGTGGATGGATGCTTGCTCACTGGTAATGCTCGGCGGATTTTTGGGTTTGCTGTAGGTGGCGTGCCAGGCATTTTGCCCTTATATGCACATATCCCTTTAGAGAGTTCTATTGCGAACAATTTGATACCAAAATCAGCGATGAAGCACAAAAATTGAGGTGAGAAAACTGAAAAGAGCATACACATTTTAGTGCTGTTGCATGCTCACGTTCATAGGTAACGCTCGGCTGATTTGCGGGTTTGCTGCGGGTGGCACGCCGGGTTTGCTTTTACCTTGGATGCATATATCCCTTTAGAGAATTCTATTGTGAACAATTTTATACCAAAATTAACAACATAACATGAAAATTGACGTGATAAAGCTGAAGAGTGTACACACTTTAGTGCGGATGTGCGCTCACGGGAAACACCAGGCTGACTTTGGGCCAGGCAGTGTTAATTGCATATACAGAACAACCTCGATTCAACAAACTGTATGGGACTGAATCCAATTCATTGCAACCAGAGTTGCAACAAATCCAGCAAATTTCCCCACATGCAAGCCTTGAAATCTCATTTTCAAAGAATAAAGGGCATATATTTTATTGAACAAAAAAGTCTGCAACTACTGTACTGTACAAATTTAACACACAAAAAAAGCAGAGGATTTGGTGTTACATATGCTCAGTGGCTTTCCCAAGGCCCCAACTATTTCTTGTGATGTTGCATGCATAGTGGGGAAGTCAGGAAGCAAGATGCACACTCATCCTGGAAGTCAGGACATTCACCAAGGATTTGCATGACCGTAAGAGGGACAATGCCGTTTGGACAACAAGAAGCAGGCCGGCGCTCCATTAAATGTCTGCGAGTTAACACAGACATAGTTATAAACTTTCAGTAAATACTGAAATGTGCATGTTGAGAGATGGCAAAGCATTTCATAATTAATATCTTCTGAGCCACCTTCATAGAACCGCAGAGGACCAGGCACACTGGAGTTCTAAGAGAGAAAGGATCGTTATAGGGAAGCTGAAGATGAGTGCGAAAATCTAAGAGACTAGTTACAAGAAGGGGACTTACGAGTAAGGAAAGGAGGAGGAAGAACCGGAGCTAACAGTCGAAAAGTGTAAACCTAGTTCGATTGCGACCGACACCGGATCCGCCACATTAGAACCATGGAGGTGAAGGACTGGCGAGACATCTGGAACAAACTTACTCCCTATCTTGCAGATTTTCTTATAGATCAGGGGCAGAGGAGTGTTAAGACGTAATGGTGGAAACGAAAGATTCTAACCCTCAAGGATAGCCATATGGATGGCCCTACGTGCCACTGCACTTGCCTTCCGAAACAAAATAAAAGAATCGGGCGTCCATTGGCGACGGTGTCTTCCAGACTGCACACTTATAGTGGACAGCCCGATCACAGTCTGAATTCCACCAGGGAACACACTTTTGCACACCCCGGGAGGTAGAGTGAGGAACAGAGCCGAGGGTACCATAAAAAACTGTGAGGAGGAGAGGCTCAGAAAGGTTGGAAAGAGTAGCGTGCAAGATGAAGAGGTTCCAGTCAGCCTTGGCAAACTGCCACCTAGGGAAGGAGAGGGGAGGGTGAAAAGAGAAGGTGACAAGGATGGGGAAATTGGTCATCGTTATGTAGGTCATCAAGAACCTGCCAGTTGATGTCGAAATAAAGAGAAGATGAGCAGAGTAAGATCAAGACAGGAAAGGGTGAGAGTGTGGAAGTCAACATGAGTGGACTCACCAGAATTCAGAAGAGATGGAAGAAGAGAGGACAAATGGTTCAAGAAGGCAGCCCCGAGTGTTTGTCAGAACATCTCCCCAGAGGTATGTCGAGAGTTAAAAGTATTTAAGATCAGGAAGAGAAAGCAGGACATTTGGGGGGAGATGAACGCAACAGACCGTATACCATTTACTCAAAGATACGGGACGCAGAACACTGAATAGGCAACTGAAAAAGTAGGGAGACGAAGGGAATATCATGACAGATCATCAGAGCAGTAGAATTATGTGCCCCAGCAAAACCTGGAGGGTGAGAGAGAAAAGAATAACCATGGAAGCGACCAGGATGAGTGCCAAGCATCAGCTCCTGGAGACAAACACAAAGCGGTGGAAACTGTGTGATCAGAAGTTGGAGTTCATGGAAGTTAGCATATAAACCATGAATATTCCATTAAAGAACAGACATAGACAAAAAAAAAAAAAAAGAGAACAAAAACAGAGATAACAAGGGAGAAACAAAGGCAAAGAAGAACACGCTAGACTAAGGAAGATCAGGACCAGGATCAGTGAAATCGGGGTGACGGAGCATAGGCAATACTAGCAAGGATAATGGAGGCAAGGGAGCAGGAGGACGGACCAGAGGCAGACTGAGAGTCCGGAGTGGGAGGAGGCATCAGAGAGGGGCAATCAAGGGAATCCTGGCCAGGAAGGACAGAAACAAAAGAATGCACTGGATCAAGGGCAGCATCCAGGACAATCAAGGACCAAGGGGAACCTCCATAGCAGGAACAGGTGACTCTGCCACTGAAATGAGAGGGAAAGCATGGATAGTGTCGGAGTCAGAAGATGCGAAATATATTGAAGCCTTCTTATCCATCGGGGCTCCTTACGTTTCTGATGTACGGAGACGCGCGTACCATCAACAATGTACTGTGCGACAGCCTCGAGTCTCAACAGGAGAAGAACAGGAATGGTCAACATAAACCCTAGGAGGAGGATGGACAATGGCCCGGACAGGTGGTGAGGAGGGCCAAAAGACAGAGAGGAAGGGCTGAGAAGGGAAAGAGGTCGCTGATCTGACTTTCCTGTCGACCGCCGCTCAACACATCAGCCTCAGAACTGGGGTTAGATCGCCAGCGTGGGGATCTGGGGCTCCCCCTTCCCCCCTTCTGGAGGGCGAGAAAGATCTGGAGGGAGCTGCATAAACAGCGGTGCGGCAGCGGTTGTGACATCGTGCTTGTTTGTTCATTTTCAAATTGGGGAGTTCTGCTTGATAGTTCGGTTTTCGGTATCAATTTTTAACCAGGTGGAGTTTGTTTTAGGATGCCTACCTTTCTGGGTGTCTAACCTGGTCGATGGCAGACATGGAATGCTTCCAACCACATGGGGGTTTCTATAGGCCATTGCTCCTCGTGGCTCTCTGAGGGGGGCCAGGTTCTGGCTTTTGGTCCCCGGTAGGCAAGAACTCCAATCAAATTGACCGATGCCACAGTCTAATACTTGTATATCAGCCCAGTAAACTCCGAGGAGCCAGAGGAGCTCTCCACAGAAAAGGTGTTAGGGCCCATAAAATGGACAGTGTAAATCAATCAATCTTTGCACTTAAACCTTTGTTAAAAAGTATAATGTGGTACAAAATTTTTAACCAAACTTTTATTTAACTTTTGTTTATATAAAAATTTAACCAAAGTTTCCTGATCAACTTACCCATGCATGCTTGAGGTAGCCGAACACCTCACGATATCTTCCGTAAAGCGTCCCATACGAGACGCCCAGTAGTTCAGCAGCACTCTTCATGTCTATTTCTTTGTTCTTAATACCCTCGAGAATGCGTCGGACGGCAGATTCTTCCCAAAACTGTTGTCGGGTCCGGAATCCCAAATAGTCATTTAACTTGAAGATGGTGTAAGACTTCAAGAAGTCAGCTGTAGAAATTAAAAAATAGGCGATTAACTTGATATATTTTGATCACTATCAAGCAGGAGAGTTCTCCATAGGCAGCCATAACTGCCTAGTTAATAATACAACCCGTCCTCTTAAAAATAACGTCACTTTTGGCTCGTATGCGCACTATGGCCAAATTTGGACGTAATTTGAAATGAAATCGACTCACAAAAGTGACGTTCTGTTCCGTTTTCTATTTGAGTTGTCCGGCTTACATGCAGAGGTTATGAGAAGACACTTTAAATTCTCGTTTTTCATAACGTTTTGAAACTTTATGAGAATTTCCTGCCCACCTAACCTATCAGAGAACCCTTAACTTACTGTTGTTGAAAAAAAAATTCCAAATTTATTTTCACTTTTTTTTCATTTTCAAATTACGTCCAAATTCGGCCATACTGGTAAACCGTCAAAAGCGACGTTCTTTTTAAGAGGACAGGTTGAATAATAAGTCAACTTGTTATTGTGACTTATTCTCTGCACTCACAGGGATCAAGATATGCCACAAACATCTCCAGAGAAATAAAAAAATATACTACAAGAGAGATAAGCACCTTAATTGGCGTACCCAAAAATTAAATGAAAATTTGAAATACAAGTTCAATAGAAAAAACTTACGCAGCTCTTGTCGTGCATTGACGGTCAGTTCGTGTGGAATCGGCGTAAGGACATTCTGCATTGTGGAATTGACAGATATTTTCTCTGGAGTGTTTACAAAAATAGAGCCATGTGGGAGCTGGGGAGACTCTTGCTCTTCTGGTTCATGCCTTGCCATTTTTGTTGGTGGCTCATGACTTCCCCCACTGTTGATTCCACCGCCGACACTACCGCTGCCTCCACCACTGCCACCATTACCACCGCCACCATCGCCAGCACCACCTCTGCCACCGCCACTACTTCCTCCTCCATTCCCAACTTCAGCTTCGTGTTCCTGACTCATGCGTTTCAGAAGGTTCACTCTACGCTCGTCGAGGGCAATACCCTGAGGAGAAAAATATTTTAAAAGCCTAAGATTTTTAGACCAATTCCTACTGGTGTATTACTTAAACATACAAGACAGGTACTTCAAGATTTACTAAACAGATGATACAACACTTTACATGCCGAGAACAAAAATTAACATTTTAATATCACTACAGTGGCTCCTGTCATGATTATCATCTCTTAACAAATAAACAATGCAATTCCAAGGAAGGAATTTAAGGAATTCCTAGGAATTCCATTCAACAAAGCCATTCCTTGGAATGATAAGATTATTCATGTGTGTGTGATTTTTCACTTGACAACATTAAGAAAATATCAATATTTAACAATACAATGTTTAGAAACAACCCAAACAAAATGATGCACCTCTGAACATATTAATTCTCATTGTTTGGGACAATAAGCCTGTACTTAGGATTATTGAGGTCCCCTTAGGCTTACTACTGACCTTCCTCAGAATGCAACCCACAACAGCTGTCAAACTCCCGGGTACTGTACCTATTTTACTGCTGGAGTGAAGAGGCATCAGGAAAGGAAATGCACCGAACCGTTTTCAGGGTATGCTATCCTACACCGAACTGTTTTCAGGGTATGCTATCCTACACCGAACTGTTTTCAGGGTATGCTATCCTACACCGAACTGTTTTCAGGGTATGCTATCCTACACCGAACTGTTTTCAGGGTATGCTATCCTACACCTAACTGTTTTCAGGGTATGCTATCCAATACTTACATATTTTTTATTTGTTCTAGGAGGGCTTCCATCTGTGGTTCCCTGTTTAAACCAAGAACACACTCTCTGTACCCAGCATGTTGTTACCTCCAAGAGAAAACAATGGGGGGGGGGGGCATTGAGAACCGGGAGCATCGTCTTGGTTTGAACAGGGAACCACTGAGGGGGAGCTTTCCAAAGAAATACAATGATACAATGTAAGTCTCCGTGGTGCAGTGGTAAGACACTCGCCTGGCATTCCGCGAGGGCTTTGTCACGGGTTCGTATCCTGGCCGGGGAGGATTTACTGGGCGCAAATGTTTAACTGTAGCCTCTGTTTAACTCAACAGTAAAATGGGTACTTGGTTGTAAAAACGATTCTTCGCGGTGGGGGGTCGTATTCCAGGGACCTGCCCGAAACGCTACGCGTACTAGTGGCTGTACAAGAATCTAACAACTCTTGTATATATCTCAAAAAAAAAAAAAAAAAAAAAAAAAAAAAAAGGTACTGTATCGAATAGCATACTCTAGAAAATCATTTTATCACACGAAAGAATAACAGGATTAATAACAATTTATGAAGATAAAGACTCACAGAAATGAGTAAAAAGAGTTGAATGAAAGAGAAAGAGCAACAACTATGTGAATCTATACTGTAACACCCGAGAGACAAAATCATTAACTTACATATGGGTTGAGGAGTGCCGATAGTGGGGTGACTGTGGGCGGCGTGACCATGGGGGCGTTGAGGGCAGTAGTTAAAGGAGAACTGTTTGGTGGCGCCATCTGAGGGAGTGTAGCCTGCCGGGTATGTTGTAATATTTCTTGAGAACGTGGGATATGGGGGACAATCTGTAAAATGGTATATCATAGAGACGGGAAGGCTGCCTTGAGCATCATACTAAATTTGATCAAATTATATTTTCTTTGGGCCTAATCCATTACCACGTACCTGGTTTATATTTATTTAATTCCATGTTCAATTATACATAAAATTCAAAGCCACATTGATTATCAAATAAAAAATACAGCATATACCATTTTTCTAGTGGATAGGACACATGCTTATAGTCCACCACCAAATAAATATATATTGTATTTTTACATGCACAAAATCATAGTTTCTCATACAAAACCACTTGAAAATTACTTTCAACAAATGTATGATGAAATATACTAAAAATATCCTTGTAAAATAGGCAAGTTTTTTATGCCAGAAAATACAATAGTTGGTGTTAAAAACATATACTCAAACACTTACTGAAGAATGAAACCTAAATACGTATGAGATATATATATATATATGAAATCAAGGAAAAGTGTTTAAACTGTTTCATTACTTTTAGTTTAATTCTCTTAAATCTACACATGGAAATAACTCCAGATGAAACCAGGAGGCATGGCAGGATGTGCAAAATAATCCCATTGAAAAGTAAAGGTGAAATAAATATTCTAAGCGAGTATTCTATTAACATCAAGGAGGGCTCAAAGGTTTTCAACACGCTCCTCTACTCATAAGGAGCGTAACTGGCTGACCTCTCATGGTGTTTGAGAGAACTCGATAAACACCTCCAAAGGATACATAATCAACCAGGCTGTGATTCCTGGCTGAACCATGCATTTTGCCCAAAACGCTGCATGTATTAGTTGCTTTAGGCATAGTACATACTTGCTCTATCCAGAAATCCAACATTCTATTTGTAACACATTTTGTATGTGTATACTTTTATCTGAATAAACATTATTATTATACAATTATTATTATTCATGTAACAGATGCAGCCTTTTACAGACTGCATGCTAGACTCCATGCCTGCCTGTCTGCCTGCCTATGCATGTTATACAATAGCAATATTGTATAATATGCAAAAACCAATTTTGGAATAGGTGAAGGAATAAACAGAGTCTACAAGAAACGTGCCAATAGCTGTGGGATGACAAGCATCAAGGATAAGAACACCACAACTATTCTGCTGCCAATACTAATTGCACCGACACTTCCACGTGAAATCGCCTTGGTTTTTTTTTGTTTAGAACTCGGAGTAAAGAGGATTAGCTCTTTATGGGAGTAATCCTATTACTACTGACTGGGGAAATGTGGGTTACAGTGTGACACTAGTGCATCATGTTGACATTTTGATTGATTTGTGTGTATGTATGTATGTATGTTTATATTTTAATATTATATATATATACAGTATAGTGGATCGGGACACAAAACTAGGGACTTGGGAGGATGTTCGGATGGACAAGTGTTTGCATAAAGGGCGTTCATATAACAGGGACCACCTAAATGTCAAAAGCAGCCCATATTTGGCAGTCACAGCCCCGCTCCGGTGCCAAGTAAGTCCACTACGGGCTCACCATAACCCGTGCTACTTGCAACTTTTGTTCTGAGTAGCTGAATCTAAAACAACAATCAACAACAGCCCATACTTGATATCAACATGAAAATGCAGAAAATAAGTCATAATAACTCAGCTAAAAAATGAATAACCAAATCAACACACATGAAATAAAAGGAAAGTGATGATGTTTCAGTCCATTCTGGACCCTTATCAAGTTGTGATAGGGTTCTAGGATGGACCAAAACATCCTCACTTTCTTTTCCTCTGTGTGGGTTGGGTTACTTACGTGAAAATGGTCTATTAATTTAATCTAATAAGTACTACAGACTAATGAACAAATACACAAGGGCTGTGACGAGGATTCGAACCTGCGTCCAGGAGCATCCCAGACGCTGCCTGAATCGACTGAGCTACAACATGGTAAAAGAGTTGAAACCGAAGTTCTACTGAACTTACTGGATCCCGCAGCCTCTTTGAGACACAAACCAGGGTTTTACACAACTCCCCCATGCACTCGAGCTATGTCAATAGGCTGTTCTCCCTCTTCGCCCTTACATCATTACATCATTCTGTGTGTAATGATGTAAGGGCGAAGAGGGAGAACGGCCTATTGACATAGCTCGAGTGCATGGGGGAGTTGTGTAAAACCCTGGTTTGTGTCTCAAAGAGGCTGCGGGATCCAGTAAGTTAAGCAGAACTTCGGTTTCAACTCTTTTACCATGTCGTAGCTCAGTCTATTAAGGCAGCGTCTGGGATGCTCCCGGACGCAGGTTCGAATCCTAGTCACGGCCCTTGTGGATTTGTCCATTTGATGTGTCACGTTATTGTGATTTCTGTGTGTAACTACAGACTAATACATCTACTGCTCATTCCCCACAACATCTAACCACTTATACTGTACTTTCTGTAACCCTCAAACTGCACACACATTTTTAAGTCAATATCCTGGTGTGCATAAAAAATATATAGTTTTCCATTCAATATCATAAAACAATTATTTGTAAATTAATTTAAGTAAACTATGTAATAAATTTCTTGTCATTACACACTTTATGCTTCCTCCTGATAATTACCTTACCTTCTTGTCATCACAAATATCTTCCTGGTAAAAAAAAAATCCTTGAAATTTTGCATATCATCAATAGTTCCTACAACATCCTTCAGTAAATGGATTATAATACACCTGACACGGCATCAGTTATTGTACTAATCGCCAAGGAGGGCAGAAAAGGAGATTTTTTTTTTTTTTTAGCAAAACGACAAACAATTTCCAGGTCTCGAGTGCTGAATGATGTCCCAGCAGAATCTTTAGTTTTTTGAATATTACAAGGCACATTAAATCTCCCACAGGCGAGTGGAGCATCATTGGTCTACCTCTCGAAGAGGACAGGAGCAGTTTAAGGGTTAACTAGCTATTATTATTGAAAATTAATATAAAGAAACTTTGACTGTGCTTCAAAGTGACTTCACTGATTAGTAAATATATTTGATACAGGAGATGAAAATAGTATATTAGTGAATAAATGTGCGGCGGCATCTTACTCCAAGCCGTAAGATGGGCGGAATAGGGTTGGCAACTTGTGCTGCAGGTTGATCACCCGACACTTCAGCCAAGCCTTTCACCTTGAGAGTTTCTGCTGTCTTGAGCAGCCCAGATAGCATGTCCTGAAATATATATATAACAAGTTAATACTGTATAATTAACTTAGTTAATTAACAATATCAATTAGGATGAAATGATTTGAGTCTAAGTGATACCTAAAGCTTTATTACAAGATGTTCTATAATATTCTTACTGCTTAATGATTCCTTAGCCTATTCAACTAGCACCTACACAGCTTTTTTTATTAAAAAATACCAATGTAAAATTAAGGTTGATATTGTTACCAATCTACGTTTTCAGCTCGCAGGCGAGGATCCTGGAATCGATCTCCGGGTAGGAGAGAAATGGTTGGTCATTTTTGCTTTCACTGGATTTATCTGTTCACCTAACAGTAAATTGGTAACCAAGACTTAAGCAACTGTTGTGGGTTGCATCTTGGGAAATGTCAAGAGTCGGCATAGGGGGCACCTCAACAAGCCTAAGTACAGACTTCTTGTCCCTGACAATAGTACAGTAATTAACATATTACAGGTACTGTACTGTACTTATGGGTTTTGTGGCTAATGGCTAATACTTACCATTACTTTAGTCTATACTTAATACTAAATGGCCTACTTTATTGAAAATTTTATTGCTGTTGATAAACATGGTTTTGCTGAGAATTATAGCTACACACAGTATTTTAGAGAAAATACAGAATGATGGCAAAGTAACAGCAAACATTATTAGGTTATTACTAATTTAAGCTCTTGGGGAAGGTATGTTAGGCCTATGTAGAGTGGTAGATACAGGATTTAGACCGACTATAGAATATCAACTAGGTACTTTTTCTCTCTAAATTGGTTAAAGGTTGTACAATATTTTATTGTATTTGGGATGCTGCAGGAAGTTAGAGCATTTTTCGTTCATGTTCGAGCAAGGGGGCCTAATGGCTGAGTGGACAGCGCTTGGGGTTCGTAATCCTAAGGGTCCGGGTATGATCACTAGCGGAGGTGGAAATAAATGGGCAGAGTTTCTTTCACCCTTATGCTCCTGGGGAAGTGCGTGTGTCTGTGTGAAAATTAGGATTAAGGACTTGCCTGAAATGCTGTGTGTGCTAGTGACTTTACAAGAATGTAAAAACTCTTGTATATATAAATAAATAAATAAATAAATTTGTAACAGCACTTTAAAACAGTCACTCAAGACAAAAAAAAAATTATATTTATTACAGAATTATTATTACCATACAGGTATTGTTTTTTCCTAGCCCGAGCATTCACTGCATCAGCCAATTTTTTGACCTGACTTGTCCTACTCTAGCCATCGATTGCTCAGATTCCTTCTGTATCAATCACATATTTCAGGTAAACTGACCAACAAGTTCACCACACACACTACTGTAATTTCACACACAATGTCCTCTCTATACAACAAAACTTTACTTCGGTGCATTTTCACTTAATAATCTTTTCTCACACAAGTAAAATTTCATCTAATTTACACGAATCTTTATCACTCTCTTCTATAAGATTTATTTTCTGCCCCCATCAATTCTGACCTGCATTAGAAATATTGCCGAATCAAAGGTGTATGTATTCAAGAGGCACTTAGACATATTCTTGCAAGAAGTGCTGGACCAACCAGGCTGTAGTGGATATGTGGGCCTGCAGGCCACTCCAAGCAACAGCCTCATGGACCATGTTATCACAAGTCGAGCTAGACTCGGGGAACAGAAGAACTCCCAAAACCCTCTCCAGGTATGGTACAGTTATGACCTACTTCAATTTCACACACTAGGTCCGTACACGATGTTTACACCTTTTTCTAATATGTTAATCATGATCTCCCTCATAATTCCATCCACACACATAGTTTATTAAATAACCATGAAGGGGCCTCGTAGCCGGGTGGATAGCGCGCAGGACTCTTAATTCTGTGGCGCGGGTTCGATTCCCGCACGAGGCAGAAACAAATGGGCAAAGTTTCTTTCACCCTGAATGCCCCTGTTACCTAGCAGTAAATAGGTACCTGGGAGTTAGTCAGCTGTCACGGGCTGCTTCCTGGGGGTGGAGGCCTGGTCGAGGACCGGGCCGCGGGGACACTAAAGCCCCGAAATCATCTCAAGATAACCTCAAGATAACATGCTGACAATGCCATCATGACACCAACATTAATGCAGAGTCAAAACACTCACTCATTACATTATTAACTCATACACACATGCAGTACTTCTTTTACAAAAACCCATTGTAGAAATTAGCATATCTTGACCAACTCCTTACAAATGCGCACTCCTCCTTTAAAAGGGTTCAAAGTACTGCATAAGAGGTTAAGTCTCATTGTCAACAAGCCACAATGTAGGACAGAAAACAGGTGATGATTTCTCACCTATATGGCAATAAACCCATGACAGCTGTTAAGGTCCCTGTGTTTCTGGTGAAACACAGGGTTAAAATGTTGACTCAGATTATGGGGGTTAGGGATTGTACTCGAGTACAGGTTCTCAGAGCGGAGCGTGCGGATGAGAAGAGACTCTCTCTTCGACCTGGTAAACCATTGTCAGGAACAGATACTGTACTGACATGGTCCATAGGGGTTAACTAAGCAAGTAACATGTATATCATCCACAGATGAAAACCACTGAATTTAATCCTTGTTGATGCATGAGAATTCAGACTATGATACCTGCTTGATGGGGTTCTGGGAGTTCTTCTACTCCCAAGCCCGGCCCGAGGCCAGGCTTGACTTGTGAGAGTTTGGTCCACCAGGCTGTTGCTTGAAGTGGCCCGCAGGCCCACATATACCTGCTTGATGGGGTTCTGGGAGTTCTTCTACTCCCAAGCCCGGCCCGAGGCCAGGCTTGACTTGTGAGAGTTTGGTCCACCAGGCTGTTGCTTGAAGTGGCCCGCAGGCCCACCTATACCTGCTTGATGGGGTTCTGGGAGTTCTTCTACTCCCAAGCCCGGCCCGAGGCCAGGCTTGACTTGTGAGAGTTTGGTCCACCAGGCTGTTGCTTGAAGTGGCCCGCAGGCCCACATATACCTGCTTGATGGGGATCTGGGAGTTCTTCCAACCACCACAGCCTGGTTGGTCCAGCACGTTTTTTTTAGAAAACAATCTAGTTTTCTCTTGAAGCTGTCCACAGTCGTTACGGAAATATTTCTCATAGTAGCTGGGAGGACGTTGAACAACCGCGGATCTCTGATGATTATACAGTGTTCTCTGATTGTGCCTATGGCACCTCTGCTCTTCACTGGTTCTATTCTGCATTTTCTTCCAAATCGTTTACTCCAGTACGTTATTATTTTACTGTGTAGATTTGGGACCTGACCCTCCAGTATTTTTTGAAAAACAGGGTTTTTCAAACTAGGATTATACTTATATAAACATTGGAGCAACCTTGGAACATGAAGCAGAGGGGTACATGGGGTCTATGTACACCAGTTTAACAACTACTGATCTAACAGCAAAGTATACCTCTAACAACCATTTAAACAGAACATTTTATCAACAAATTATACATAGTACTGTAGTGTATTGCGACAAAATATTCCATGGCTTAGCAAATACCTAATACAGTACCTGAGTAATGTTAATTTCTCCACGGTACATAAAGTTGACCAGCTGGGAGACGTGAGTGAACTTCATATCCTTTAAAATGATGATCGGAGATTTATCTGGATGCTCTTCAAATAATTGCTCAAAGTAACTGCTGCACGCTGACAATACCACCTAAAGGGAGACATCAATAATATTCTTTGATAAATATGTAAATACATAAATAAATGCATAAATACCCACATATAATTAGAAAGGTGCTGATGTAATTTGGACACTTTGCTAAAATGTGTGTAAAATCATGTATTGCAGGCAAACCTGTTTAAACTGTGCCACAGTATAAACACTAGGGGTCGGGATTCGTCAAACATTACAAGTTCACTTACAAAACCTGTACATCTTTCCTCAACCATGGTGGCTTTGTTGACATTTATTAAATGGTTTACAAGTGCCAAAGTACTACGAGGTTATCTATAACAATATTAACCGTGGGTTGTCAAGTCCTGACTCTCAAGCTATTTAATAAATGCAGACTATGGCACTATGACTATGACTGTGTTCCTCTGGCGACGGCTTACTATCCAAAACCACCCTTAGGTCTCGTTCTTTATTAGAGTTCTGTAATTCCGTTCCACATAATTTGTAAGTTGTGTGTGGTCTATTTTCTTTGATTCCATATTCCATAACATGGCATTTATTCACGTTGAATTCCATTTGCCATTTGTTGCTCCAAGCACCGATTTTATCTAGATCAATATAAAGGGCATTACAATCGTCTGCATGTTTCCAGTTTCCAGAACAGCCTCTTGTGTGGGACTATCAAAGGCCTTTTTTTAGGTTCAGATAAATGCAGTCAACCCATCCACCTCTTTCCTGTAGTATCTCTGTGGCTCTAGAGTATCATAAAAACTAAAAAGATTTGTTACACAGGACCTTCCTTTTCGAAAACCATACTGTCTGTCCGTTATTATGCCATTACTCTCTAAGTGTTCAACCCATTTGGCTTGAACTATTTTTTCTAGTATTTTGATTACCACGCTTGTTAATTATACGGGTCTATAATTTAGATGTTCCTCTTGACTACCATTTTTATTGATTGGTAATATGTTTGCCTTTTTCCATATACAGTACTGTATTTGCTAAGATTCCTGTGCACAAGGATGTCTGGAATATTAATTGGAGCGGAAAGCTCAGCTCATTTGAACATTCTCGCAGCACCCAAGGTGAAACTCCATCAGATTCGCTTTATTTCTTCCTATCCCCAGGAGTAATTTTTCCACTTCGTCTTGAGATACCTCTATGTATTCAATTTCGTGTTCTAGAATTGGTATTTGGTCCAGCTCTCTTAAATCCTCATTTTGTACACACACACTTTGGAACGGCTCATTTAGCATTTTACAAATTTCTTTTTCATTCTCAGCATTTCTGTTCAACGTTCTCAATCTGCATTTCATCCTCTACGTGCAGCTTGCTTTTAATGAATTTATAGAAAAGGTCTGAATCTGTTTTACATTTGTCCGCTATACCTTTCTCAAAGTTCCTTTCTGCTTCTCTCCTCACCGCTGTGTAATTATTTCTTGCTTGCTTGTAGTGCTGGGATGTTTGAGCGTTAGGCCTCTTCTGATATTGAACCCATTTTCTCGTCTTATCCTTTCTGGCCCTCTCTCAATTTCTGTTGAACCAATCCTGTTTCATGGTCCTGCATCTCTGTTTTGGTATGAATGTTCATGTTCCTTCATTGTATATTTTGCAAAATTTGGCATACATCTCATTTATTTCCTTGCCTAGCAACAAGTCTGTCCAATTAAACTCGTTCAAAGAATTTTTAAGAGTCCCATAGTATCCTCTCTTGAAATTGAGTTTATCAACTGCGTCAATGTCCCCATTCTCTTCTAGATTATTTTGCAAAGTATATTTAATTTTGAACAGGACATGATTACACTTTCCAAAGAAAGGGAGATACTGGATGTCTTAAGGTATACAGAGGTATATCTTAAGTATTAAGTATCAGAGGTATTATGTATACAGAGGATGTCTTAAGGTATATACCTTAAATAAATGACTTACCCTTTTAACATGTTGATAATCATTATTTATAAACACATTTATAATTTGTTAAGATATCCTATTACTCTAGTAGAAGTGATTGAAGAAATGTTTCTAGACAACTGTCTGCAACATAATGGACCTCTAGTACAAATTTGCTCTCAGTACTATACAGATAAAAATGTAAACAATGTAGAATTTACACAAGAATATCATTTATACACTGGTAACTTTAAATGTCACTTTAATTTTGATGCAATAAGTGTCTGGCATATTTATAATACCGAGGCAAACAGACATGATAAAAATTAGTTTGGTGCAAAAAAAAAAAAAAAAAAGCGAGACTTAGATCTAAACAAATGGCACACCAAGATGTCAACACAACAACAACAAACAAGGTGTTGCCATCACTTGGGTATAGAATGAACATTTTTAGCAGGCAATGCTAGTTCAGAACACCTCACTACAGTATCTGCAACTTCCATACATCTTGAATTCATGTATTCATTTTTCATGTATCATCTACCTGTATCTTCCATACATTACAGTACTGTATCTCTAGATTTCCCCTGATGCTGGAATCTTTTTTAGAAAAAAAATTTGTCAATTTATTGTCTCATGTCGAGGTATAAATGTTTTTTTTCACTGCATTTTGGTAATAATGAAACTTATCAGGTAAGCCGTTTACTTAACTGAAACTGCAATTGTTCCATAGAAGTTTGATTTAAGTGAAAACAATGTTTAGCATGCCCTACAGCTAAAAATTCTGTTTTGCATCTAAATGTATTATCAGTTACATACTGTACTTGTATTAAATGTAATGAACTTGATATTTTATAATGGACTAATGAAACAAAATGTTTCACCCATCCACCAACCAACAAGTCTTTAAAACAACACAACCAAAAACAACTTTCAAAGTAGTACATCTCAAAACAATCCTACCCCCCCCCCCCAATCTTTAGTACAGTAATTTATGCACTACAGCATAATCAATTTTGAACATTTTAAACAATTTTGACCACACCACCAACCAGAAGGCCAGGTCAGAGACTGGGTTGCGGTGAGGTTGATTGTGTAGAACCAACATAAGTCTCGCCTACAAGTCTACCAGTCTCCGTGGTGTAATGGTAAGACACTCGCCTGGCGTTCTGCAAGCGCTTTGTCATGGGTTCGTATCCTGGCCGGGGAGGATTTACTGGGCGCAAATCCTTAACTGTAGCCTCTGTTTAACTCCCTTAGCCTCTGTTTAACTCTGTTTATCCTCCCCTCCTCCTCTCATGCACATTTACCATTTCACTGCATAATTGTTCAACCCGTTCTCGCAAATTCGTAAAGTCAATATTGACTTATTAACTACGTGCATAGGTGATATACTAAACATAATAGATACCCTTAAAAAGATTCATAGAAAACACCGACCTTACCTAACCTTGTTAGTATCTTAAGATAAGCATCTTATTGCTTCGAAATTACAATTATTACTTAACCTATACCTATTATAGGTTAGGTAATAATTGTAATTACGAAGCAATAAGATGCTTATCTTTAGATACTAACAAGGTTAGGTAAGGTCGGTGTTTTCTATGAATCTTTTTAAGGGTATCTATTATGTTAAGTATGTCACCTATGCACATATTTAATAAGTCAATATTGACTTATTAAATTTGCGAGAACGGGTTGAATTGTTCGTTTCTCTTCTCCTACACCTTAATTTTGTTGACCAGACCACACACTGGAAGGTGAAGGGATGATGACATTTCGGTCCGTCCTGGATCATTCTCAAGTCGTGTGCTCAAGAGCACACTGTAGAGTGCTCTTGAGCACACAATCTACTTGAGAATGGTCCAGGACGGACCGAAACGTCGTTATCCCTTCACCTTCTAGTGTGTGGTCTGGTCAACATTCTTCAGCCACGTTATTGTGACTTATCACCTGCATATGGATACCTTAACTTTCTCTCTCTCTCTCTCTCTCTTTCTCTCTCTACATGTATGTCTGCTTCACAAGACAATAATATAATTCTTCAACAGCTGTATCATTTCTGTAACACTGACTAAACTCAACCTCACACCCCGCCACTCCAGTCGCTAAATATAAGTATTGTATTAAATTAATTAAATTGTAACTAGTATACAGTACTGTAAAGCACTCTAGAGCCTAGCTTTACTCCGACTCACACACTGTAGAGTGCTCTTGAGCCTAGCTTTACTCCCACTCGTGTACTGTACACATAACCCTCTCCTAGCAAAACCCATTCTATAATTTAGTGTTAATCATTCTATAATTAAGATGTTATATACACATTCTACACTTCAGTTTTGCATCTAATATTACAGACTCCATTATTTTGCATTGTAAATTTAATTAGCCACATTCCTTATTTATTTTTCAGTACAATATATACTAAATTACATACATAAAATTCTCATGCTTTAAAAAAAATTATTTATTCAGTACTCTAATTGAAATTAATTCAGAATTTCATCAAAGTAAAATCTGTATCTTCCACTGCGAAAAGCTCAGTCATCCCAGGGTACTGTGTTTTTTTTATCTTCATGTTGGACATTGACTGGGACACAATGTATAGTATCGTACCATCCTTTCCTAATGACACTAGGATTTTCACGAGAGCAGACAACATAGAGGACACAGCAAATCTCCAAACTGAAGTAAATCAGGTCTTTAAATAGGCCACAGAAAATAATATGCTATTTAATAAATGTAAGTTCCAGCCTCGGCGCTATGAAAAAATTAAAACATCTAAAAACGGAAACCACTTTTAAAATGACGTCAAATCACACGATAAAACGAAAAAGCAAAACTATATAAAATATTTGGGAGTATTCATGTTGTAAGACCTTACTATTAAAGAACAAAGTAGTTGTCACAACTGCAGGAAAAAATGACAGGTTAGATACCAAGAACCTTTCAAACAAGAGATGCCATACCAATGATGGAACTTCTAGATGCTAGTGTGGAATATTGTTGCACAATAACAGCCCAGTTCAAAGCTGGATAAATTGCTGACCTGGAGAATGTGTAAAGATCTTTTACTGCTAGAACCCACTCAATAAAACATGTAAATCGTTGGGACCCCCTACATTTTTTTTAATCTGTATTCCCTAGAGCACAGGTGGGAGAGATATATAATAATATATACTGTACTTGGAAAATATCAAAGGGTCTGGGACCAACTCTGCACATGGAAATAACACCACACAAGACCAGGTGACATGGCAGAAAGTGCAAAATAGCCTTGTTGAACAACAGAGGTGTAATAGGTATGGCGAGAGAATTTCATCAACACCAAGGACCCAAAATGTTCAACATTCTCCCTCTAACCATAAGGATCATTACTGTCCAACCTCTCAGTGAAAACCTCTCGAAAACGAACTTGATCAACACCTGCATCTAACAGCCTGGTTGACCAGACCACCAACCAGGAGGCCTGGTCAGAAACTGGGCTGTGGGGACAGTGGTCCTCAGAAATCAGAGCAAGGTAACCACATCTTGAGAAGTTTTCCAATTCATAAATCTTAGCTACTACACAAATGGTAATGGATTTCTTACTAACCCATCCTTATAAAAACTGAATCTCCTACATACTGGCATGGGGTGGGACATCATGTTGGGCAAGGCTGGTGGTTCTTGGAGATGTAGTTGGCTGGAAATGGAGTCGAGCACACATTAACTCTTAAGAACCACCGGCCTTGCCCAACATGATGAAAGCTGGACATGAAGCCCCACACTATGCCAAATGGGTCGGAAAGGAGCTGGAGCAGTGGTTCCCAACTAGTGGATTGTGGAACCTAAATTCTTAGCCTTCAAGAATAAGGAAATAGCAAGTATCCTGATCAGGTAATTTTTGTCAATTATGAATGTGTGGCAGGAGGTTGCAGGTCTTTTGAGTATAAAAGAATAGGGCCATGAGTCCAAAAAAGGTTGGGAAGCACTGAGCTAGAGGGAAAAAGGTGCAGGGCACCACAGATCCAAACCTTGAAGGAAAACCCAGTGAAGCCGATTCCTTAGAATCCTTGGGAAACTCACAAAGTGATCCCCAAACCAACAAAGGCTGCAAATTGGAAAATTGCAAAGGGTTTTGTGCCAAACCATGCCTAGGAAAAACACAATGCACGTAAAGTTCATGCAACTAAACAGGTGTTCATAATTCTAACCAGAGATGACCTTTTCAATGGCCGAATGTAGAGGCAAGATGAGTCAAAGCAAGCACCAAAAGAGAGAGAGGAAATCAGATTTTGTGTCCCAAACCTGCTCCAGCCACTAGATGTACTGGAAGACTTGGCAAAAAAAAAAAAAAAAAAAAAAAAAAAAAAAAAAAAAAAAAAGTTGATTGATAGTTAAGAAGCAGGCTGAAAGAGCCAGAGCTCAACCCCCTGCAAGCACAACTAGGTAAACACAACTAGATGAATACAATGTGAAAACTGACTCATGGGGAAGAATTTGAACATGACCTACCAAGGCAGGACTACAGAAATTACACCTGTTATTCCTCTGGACCTCATTTTATAGGCAATCACTACATAATCCCATTTATCAAATGCATTTGCAATGTCCATGTACATACAGCATCTGTATTTACTACTACTAATTCTTTCAATATTTTGTTGCAGTGACTGAGCAGCCACAAAAGGCAGGATCTTCCTGTTCTACATTCAAATTGACCCGAGCTGTATTAATTCACTATTCTCTATAAAATTGGAGAGTTGACTCCTAAACACACTTTCAGACTCTAATAACGTGATTAAGTGCAACTAGTCTATAATTTTTTGCCAATCTGTGCTATCTTGTGGAGTGGCACCATATCAGCTAATTTAATTGCCTTTGGTATATATATCTTCCAAGCATACAAACTTTTTTTTTCCATATTACACCGAGCACTCTGCTACAGTTACTTTGCATTTCACCATAAATATGGTGTTGCAGGAGTCAAGACCTGAGACCAAGTGCATGGGTATATTGACAATTTCATTTTCAGAGGTTACAACATTTGTGTAATATCAGTTATGCTGTAATATCTAAGTTATGGATATCATTCATGAAGAAGCTGTCAGGTTCTTTAACTCTCATGCTGTTTATTTGTGGTGTTAAACATCATAGTATACGGTTGATTCATGATTTCACCAATTTCTTTGTCATCTTCTGTGTATAAACCGTCTCTCATCAGTACAAGTCCAATACTGATGGAGAGCTTTTATTTATATTTTATATGTAGAAAAAAAAATATTTTTCCTATTTCTTGTATGGCTTTCTGTTCTATTTGACTTTCTATTGTCTGATGAGTACTATAGATTTTTTCTGCTCTATTTCTTCATTCTCGCTGTTTCTACTGGTTTTTTTTTTGTATGGTTGTTGAGATATTCATGTCCGCTTCAGCATTCCAGTTTGTCTTCTAACATATCTTTTTAATTTTCTAAGTTCATTTTCTTTTTGGTCAAGAAATATACACCACAAGTACACTTTGTACACTTGAATTGAAATAAGTTTATTGAGGTAAAATACACACAAAGGGATGAGGTAGCTCAAGCTATTCTCACCCCGTTCAGTACATCGTGTTAATACATACATAGACACATTTATACACTTTGGTGATCAATTGTCCATTCCTTGCATGGGAGTTTTGGTACTCATGATGGTTTCCAATTGAATGTTTGCTAGTTCTATCATTTTTTCTAATGAATCTTTGTGTTGTTGAAATTGTATTTACTGAGGAGCCCCTCTCACTTGTCATTTATCTTCAACGTATTACAATGTATAAACGTTAGTGTGGACTTCACCGAGTTTGTTATCTGATTATGAAATACCTGAGATAGTAATGTTTTTTTATTATTTCTTTAGTTGAAGATCAAATCAAGAGTATTTTCTTTCCTAGATGACTCTTAGTTGCCGAGTCACATAGCCTAAGGAATTCTTAGACCTGTGTTCGGTTATTTCCATGTTGATTTCCTGCTATAATGTAGCCTGTATTTTGTTAAGCCTTAATTTAAACTTGGTAAATTATAATCTCCTGGGATGATGATAATCAGTATTACTTTTTGTAGGTTTTTCAATTCTGTTCATCCATTCTGTGAATTCCTCAACTATGGACGGAGCCGGTGGCTGAGCAGATAGAACACTGGACGCGTGATCCTGTGGTCCCGGGTTCGATCCCGGGCGCTGGCGAGAAACTATGGGCAGAGTTTCTTTCACCCTATGCCCCTGTTACCTAGCAGTAAAATAGGTACCGGGGTGTTAGTCAGCTGTCACGGGCTGCTTCCTGGGGGGTGGAGGCCTGGTTGAGGACCGGGCCGCGGGGACACTAAGCCCCGAAATTATCTCAAGATAACCATTGTCTGCAGATTAATATATGCGAGTTTTCGGAATACGAGGCGTCTCCAGGAACCAATTAAACTCTTAAACTGAGGTATGCCTGTATTACAGTAATAATGTTTCTGAACAAATCCACAGGAGGCTTGATGAGGGTTCGAGCCTATGCACTGGATGTTCCCAGGCGTGCTCTAGTCAACTGTACCACGACATGGTAAAGAGAGGTTCCAACCCTTATTAACGCTCCTGTGGATTTGTTCATTGATACATCATGTTAATTTGATCTCTCTGTGTATTGAAGGATTTTGTTCTCTACTTTGATTCAAGTACTGTACCTCCACCATCTCATTTGTGAAGTTTAAGAGTTCTGTGCATACAAGTTCCTCTTTAAAATACAAACCTATTGCTCCATTTGGTAAATACAGGCGGATTACAGCTGAAAAGTTTGAGGTTCAATTTCTGAGGCAAGACAGAAGTGTTTAAGCAAAGTTTCCTTTCACCCTATGCCTCCTTTCACTCTATGCCTATGGTTGTTCACCTAGCAGTAAATACTGTAGATATGTTGACCAAACCACACACTAGAAGATGAAAAGACGTTTCAGTCCGTCCTGAACCATCATCAAGTCAAATGTGATGAGACGAGAAAGGCATGGGCATAAGTAAGGCAAGAGAGGTGAGGAGGAGGAGGAAAACTTAGACGAACGTAAAAGCAATGCGAAAGATAGCTGTAATAAAGGGTATGTAGGGGGTAATAAAAGGAGTAAATGGGAACAAAAGATAAAGTAATAGAAAGAGAAAGAGAAAAGGAAAGGGAAGGCTTATGTTAGATCACGTTTGTTAGAAGGTTTAGAACATTTGAGTATGTACTGTGAAAGGGAAGTCAACAGCAATAAAGTCAGGACTCCAGTTCATGTTGGGAAGGTTGTGTATCAGAGCTGATTTGACGAGACGGCGTCTGTGAAGAGTAGAGGCAGGAAAGATTATTTTAGAAGAAGACCAATCAATAGGATGATTGGAATCCCTAACATGACAGAAGAGAGCATTGTTTGTGTCTGCAGACTTCACGCTTCTTTTGAATTGCTCAAGTCTGTCATTAAGTGTATGGCCAGTTTCCCTATAGTATTGGATAGGACAAGACGAGCAGGAAATAGAGTAGACACCAGAAGCATTAGAATCAGGAGAATTGTGAACAAGATTAGTACGAAGTGTTAGTTTGACGAAAGGCAAGCTTTATGTCAAGAGCACGAAGGGTATTAGTAAGAGTATTGAGTTCAGATATGAAGGGAAGGCAGAGCACAGTGCTAGTAGCACTGGAAGCAGATTTAGGATGAAAATTTTTTTGTTTAGCTTGAAAATAGGCACAGTAGATAAAATGTAAGGGGTAACCAAGGCAAGAGACATGTGTAGATAAAGGAAATTTCAGAATCAAGAAACTGAGGGTCACTGATGTGTAGAGCGTGGAGGAAGAGAGACTAGGTCACTTTTCTTAACAGAAGGAGGATGGTAGGAAAAGAAGTGAATGTACACACCACTATGCATTTGTTTGCGGTAGAGAGAGAAAGAGAACCCAGACAAAGAGCTGTGAACATGAATGTCAAGAAAAGGAAGGAGGGAATTAGATTCCCATTCAACTTTGAAATGGATGAAAGGAGTCAGATTGTTAAAGAGAGGAGAGGAATGACTGGATAAGTCTAAAATCATAAGGCCATAAAGCAAAAACATCAACATAGCGAAGCCAGAGAGAGGGACGAGTATCAATAGAGGAAAGAAGAATGGTTTTGAAGTATTTCACATCGAGACTGACAAGAACAGGGAAGAGAGGGGAGCCCATAGTGACACAGAAAGTTTGAGAGAAGTATTACCGTTGAAAGAGAAGGAGTTAGAGTCAATACAGAGTCTGATGAGTTCGAGGAAGACGTCAGTGGGGGAGCTGGAGATGAAGAAGGCCCTCAGTCGCCTTCTGACTAAGGAAAGAGAGATCATCAACAAGGGAAACATTAGTAAATAGAGAGAAAACATCAAGAAAAAAAAAAAAAAAGAGTACTGCAGGTACACAGGAGTTAGGCAACTGTTGTGGGTTGCATGTTAAGGAAGGTTAGTAGTTGGCCTAGGGGGACCTTTATAAGCTTAAGTATAGGCCTCCTGTCCCCCTCTACTAATAGTGTTATATACTGGTGTAGTACTTTTATCCACTCTACGTTTCCTCTAAAATATTTACATCCAAAAGCTCACTTCACATTGCTAATATCAAAATGCATATTTTCAAACATTGTCAGTCTTTACGTTTTGCATCACCATTCCGTTGTTTTTAAACTTGCCCGAAATGCTGTGCGTATTAGTAGCTTTGGGCACAGTATGTACCATAGATATGTACCATATACATACATAGTATGTATATGTATATCTAGAAATCTAACATTCTGTTTGTGACTCATTTTGAATGTATGTACTTTTACCGAATAAACATTTATTATTATTAAGCCAAAATTCTTATTAAATGTAAACTGAACAATATTATGGTGAAGGATTGTTGTTTATCACCGACTTCATATTTACAAACGACCAGTTTTAACTTTTCTAATTGCACAGCCCTGCCTGGGGCCAGCTTCTCCTGGTGAGGGTCTCTTTAGTGAAGCAATTGTTAGCTACAGCCTGCAAACTAATACAGTATTATCTGCATTATGAATTTACCTGTATTTTAAATTACAATAATTAATATTTTTACTTTCTGATCTATTTGTGGAGCACTCGAAATGTTCATGGTCCAAATGACATTCAAGATACTAAATTTATCTGCAATTATGGTATACAGTACCGTTACATAAAGTAATGAATTATATTTTATCACAGAAAACAATATGACAATAGGTTGCCAGATCATATACAACATACAGTACTGTTAAAAAGCTATGGATCAACACATAACCTAATGACAAAATCCCACCTCACATTGCAAAAGAACACATCCAAACATCTTTTCTAACATACCCAAACCTTTGCTGCAATAGAGTATACATGTTTACATTTTTTGTCCTGTCAGACATGGGATTTATGCCCAGGCAAGTTATTGGTATTCAGTATCATGCTCCCCCCCAGAACATGATCTGCCAAACAATGTAAACATTATTTCAACTGTGTGAAAATACTGAAGCCATATGATGGGATTGAACCCCGACATCCCTGAACTTCTCAGGCGCGCGCACACACACACACACTTTCTCAAGGGAATCGATAGGGTAAATAAAGACAGGCTATTTAACACAAGGGGCACACACACTAGGGGACACAGGTGGAAACTGAGTGCCCAAATGAGCCACAGAGATATTAGAAAGAACTTTTTTAGTGTTAGAGTGGTTGACAAATGGAATGCATTAGGAAGTGATGTGGTGGAGGCTGACTCCATTCACAGTTTCAAGTGTAGATATGATAGAGCCCAATAGGCTCAGGAACCTGTACATCTGTTGATTGACGGTTGAGAGGCAGGATCAAAGAGCCAGAGCTCAACTCCCGCAAGCACAATTAGGTGAGTACACTGACTATGAGAGCTACACTCGTGGTGTCCTGTCTTCCCAGCACTCTGTCAAATAACGCCTTTTCAATAATTTCAAAGCGTTATATGAAAGAGTGCTGGGAAGATGGGACACGACGAGCGTAGCTCTCATCCTGTAACTACACCGACTAGACTATGATGTGCCCATGGTGTTCAGGGGTGAGGGATAAATCCCAATGTATAGCTTCAATATTTTCTCAGGTACATATAACGTTCTTGTAATTTCATTGAGGGGGGATCTCAATTCAAACCTGAAGTATATTTATGCACAGGCTTCCTTTTGCAGACATTAAAAATTATTATTATTATTATTATTATTATTATCAGTCTCACTAATACCTTAATATGTTGTTGAAATATCAAGGCTGTTTGATGTCATAAAATCTGCACATCCATAGATAAATCATGTTCCTGTGCTTTCATTCTGCACATCCAGTATAATGAAACATTCAGCACATATAATGAAACATGTTCTGCACATTATATACAAACTATATAATGCAAACAAGTTTGTTATTACCATAATTAAATGTGAGTGCTCACTATTGCATTAAACTGATATTAGAAATTAAATATAACAGTTTTTTTTCAAATTAAGAAGTAAATTGAATGTTTTTGTTTAAATGTATGAACAGTTTCAACATGTACACAAGTATGAACAGAACTGTACAGGAATTAGTGGATACTGATGAAATGTGGTAAAATTTTCAGTTGAAAGTACAGTAATAATAATAATAATAATAATAATAATAATAATAATAATAATAATAATAATAATAATAATAATAATAATAATAATAATAATAATAATAATAAATGACAAACTGCACGTGATAAAAGACAAGAAAAATATAACGTAGACCTGAAAAAATTAGTCTATCACATATTCTTTTTTAGCCTAACGCAAGAACCTTTTAAGTTAATTCAGTTTACTAAGCTTTAGCTTTACTCAATCATACCTTGATAAGGATCCAGAACAAACCAAAATGTTGTCACTTTCACATATGATATATCTTGCAATGATTTCAGGCTCAACGTCCCTGCGGCCCGGTCCTCGACCCAGCCTAATCGTTGCTGGACTGGTCAACCAGACTGTTAGATCAGATTGCGAGCAGCCTTGTCCATGTACACATGTACTGTTACATTCTCTGCCTACTCAATGTAACAGATAACAAGGACAGTAATACATATTGAAATGAATACCAATTAGACTCCAGGGAGCCTAACTATAACCAAAGAAAACTGTATACAGTCTTTACAAACCTTGTGTGCCCTAAGTGACTTGCCCTCACAGGCTAAGGTAACATCTGTAAACGACTCTGACTGCAGTAGGCGGTCGAAGGCTCGCAAAAGGTTTGACTGGTGGTTGTTCCACTTGAGGCAGTATTGTTGGTTCGCCATTGCGGACGGGGAGTGCGGTGAATCCTGCGGGCAGAACAAGAACAAGATAATCTTCAAAACTCCTAATGGAGAGAATAATCATAAAACAGCCTAATAAACACACAGTATAACAGTATGGACAAAAAAATAATCACATAATCAGAGTCCCAATAGCATACAGCAGCAAAGAAGCGGTGACGGCATCAAATTTTGAGTGATAACAAAAAAGTGAGCTAGACAATAAGCTGTACAACAATTGCCACATACTCATCCACCCACGGCTGGAGAACGCTCATGACAGCAACACCCAACATAAACAATTTGTTTACATTTATATTCATCCATACACTACACAATATAATCAAAGCATGCAAAACACAATACAAAAAATATAAAATAACAAACTACAAAGTGCAGGTAACAATCAATTTATAGAAACTACAGTACTAAATATCCAACAATTTATTACAATAAAATACAAAATACTATACTATACTTACAAAACTGGGTCTTAATTATATTTACACAATAGCCTAATTGGTCTTCAGTTAATTTTAATCATAAATAATTTTTGTAATAAGCATACAAAAATCTAGATGAACAATGTCCAGTAAATTTCTTTTAACTGTACAGGGATCTAAGATTCATTGGGAATTTAGCTTAAAATTATCAATGCCAGTTTCATAATCTACACCCCTACTACTTCTGGTATGTCTACTAAGGTGTTGGGATTTAAATAACACTGTGATTTTATTATGATACAGATCTTGAAAAAAGTAAAAATCATCGCATAATCCATAAATAACACACAAGGATGCATCTAACAGTGCATTCCTATAACCCTCACAGAAGCAAAAAGCTGGCAACACCTGCACTTGCACGACTCAGCCTAGTGCTCGGTGATCATAGAAGCAAGGAAGGGTGTTCCAAGCAGTAAAGTGGCAGTAATGTGACTCAGGAAGCTTGTATAGCAACTTGCTCATCCCAACAAGTGATTTGAATGAGTGACACTCACTAACCTTACTATCAATAAGAATATTTTCCAGTTTCCACGATGGAGAAAGCGGAGAGGATGAAGCGTCTACATTCGGTAGACCCGAGGGACACTCGGAGGATATTGGATGAGGATCACTACTGCTTGTACTGGCCATTAGGGAATCCTCCATTCCCTCTATATCAGGCTTTGTGATATGGTAACATGGAACACACTTCCTCAAGTGCCTCCTCAGCCGGTCAACCTTAGCACTAACCCTTTGCTTACAGTGAACACAAATCACAACATAATGTTTTTCGTCTGTCCATCTTTTGCTAAAGTGGGACCATACAGTATCACTCCGCCTGCCAGCTTTACCCTCTCTGATGCTCATGTTCCTTATACAGAAGAGAGAGAATGAAAGGATTTTTAATAACAATCATGAAAGTTCCTAAGAGGGTAATTTGCTGGAAGGTGTGATAGGAGTTAAATAGGCTGCAAACCTCTAAATCACTTTTTCATAAAAGTTTATGCTGGAAAATTTGTTATCTGTAAAAACATCAAACAGTGATATAATACATAATAATAATAATAATAATAATACACATAAATTTCATATATACAATAACTTACATTTAAGTCACTTGCAATTGATCAACTGCAATTAGCTTTTAAGTGATACCATTCTTGGAAAGGTGATGCATGGACAATGCCGCTTAAATATAATCAAGTGCACGGCAACAGCATACATATTAGTTTTAAAAAAGAACATTTTCTGAATAACATGTACACTATGTATCAATAGCATCTGTAATATAAAATCAGCGTACAATGTAACAATAAGGAGGGCCATTCAATAATAAATAGCCTGGTTGAACACATAAGAAAACCAGAATTCCAGAGAGCTTTAAGAAGTCTGGTCCCAAATAGGCCAATCTCTTCAAGCAGGATTACACTGAATTTATATTTTATTACCAAATTCCTTTTCCAATTGTCCTAATGCACAAAAAATATAAATTTACAATTTACTACAGTATACAATTTGCCTCATTTTTAAAACTTTCCACCTCAGAACAGAAAAGTCTAGTTATTTTTGTGTTCTGTGTTCAACATTAATTTGAGTCAGGTTAGTAAGAACAGAAAAGTCTATAGTTATTTTTGTGTTCTGTGTTCAACATTAATTTGAGTCAGGTTAGTTGCTGTATAATAAAACAAATATAATATATAATAACTTAAATGTAATATGTAGATTATAAGCTAGCAATTGTAAGCCAACGTAAAAACACATCTCGGCTCACAGTCGAGGGGCCCGGATTCAATCCCCGGGCAGGGCATGGATAGTTTGGCACATTTCCTTTCACCTAGCAGTAAAATAGGTGACGGTTGTGAGTTGCATCTTGGGTTAAGGTCTGTAGTTGGCTATACGGGACCTTGAGTACTGGCTTCCTATCCTCGACATTGAAATTATAAACATATAGTATACTTATTAATGGATAAATTAAATAAGCTAATATGCATTCACTGCAATGTAGGTAAAGATATTTTAGCTTTCTTTATTTAATAAAGAAAATCAAAGCTAAAAATCTAAAGCTAACATCATGTAATATAGTATTGTACAGTACTGAATTGTATGCAAAGTCTTGTTACAACCATTAATGTACAGTACCTATATGAAATCAAAGTTTCATGGGCAAGTAATATGCCTTATTCTTTGGAATGTGGCTTAATGTATATATTACTGGGGGAGTGAAAATCAAGAAATAACGTGTGCTTTAAGCTGGTTTTTATACAAAGCTTGTTGAGTTATACCAACCAGGCTCCATACGCTCCACGCAACAGCCTGTCGGACCAAGCTCTCAAGTCAAGCCTGGCCCCAAGCCAGGCTTGGGGAGTAGAACAACTCCCAGAACCACATCCAGGTATAGGCTTGATTGATATACTGTTTGATTTATCAAGCAGTTACATATCCATTTACAAAACTTGTATGTCTTTCCTCAATCATGGTAGCTTTGTATTTATTAAACAATTTATGAGCTTCAAAACTTCACAGCCCAAGGTGATCATTGTTACAGACATCCTCGTAGTGCTTCAGAGCTCATAAACTGTGTAATGGACATGATTGAGGAAAAATGTACAGGTTTCTTAAGTGGAAACGTAAATACTTGATGACGTCTGGCTGTGGTTTGTTATTGAAGACAGAAACCTAGTGCGGTATCTGGGGCAAGGAGACATCATCACACGAACAAAAAGAATATGGGGGGGTAAGGGGGATCTTAAAATGTGTGCAATTCTAAGCAAAAGAATGTAAACAGTTTGACCTCAATTTCATTTTGACATGTTTCATTAAAAAATTTATTTTCCTCTTCTTGCTTAAATAAATATATCATAGGCACCAAGGGTTACATGCCATATTAAAGAATACTATGGAAACATAACAGAGAACATGATAAAAAGCTATGGAGAAGAAAAACAAAACGTACAAGAGAAAATGAGTAACCATAGCAGGATAACTCGCTCAAGTATGTATGATCTTTTCCTTTGCCTAGAGTGACCATGAAAGGCTTTACCGTGAATGTGAAAACCAAAGACAAGTCAATATAATGAACATAATCACTACAGTAAGCAGGCGATGAGTCACAATAACGTGGCTAAAGTACTTGAGAATCGACTTGAGACAATCGACTTGAGAATGGTCCAGGATGGACTGAAACGTTGTCGTCCCTTCACCTTCTAGTGTGTGGTCTGGTCTACAATAAGCATCATAGCCCCCCATAGAATGAACACCAAAAATCCCTTTAGCAAACATTAAAGGCCCCCTAGACTAAAAAGAAACACCCTATCTAGAAACGAACAAGAAAAGCCCTACAGTAAACATAAATTCCTAGAGTAAATACAACAGCTCCTAGAATAACCATAAAACCCAATGAAGTGACCATAAAAGCCATTAGTGATAATCTATACACATATACAATATCTCTCTAAAATTCCCACAAAAGCCCTTCACAATACAATCGCCTCTAACTCTCACTTCCTCCCTCAATTCCTCCTATTCTCACTTTCTTCCTCAATCCCCTACAAATCTCACTTCCTCTCTAAATCACCTAACCGGAAACGTATACAATACTGTATATACAGCTGATTTTTCCTAACCAGAAATGTAAAAATGCCTCTCATTTTGCATAACAAGAATTGTATTAGCAACCCACCTAACTTTTCAAGGCCGATGTATAGAAAACGATCAATATTACACTGCTTTAATTTGTTCTAATACTGTATGTAGTATTTTAGAGAGATTGGTATCCGTAAATGAACAAATCCACAAGGGCCGTGATTAGGGTTCGAACCTACGTCCAAATTGCTGCTCTATTAAAAAAACCCCATCCCTTAACCAGAAACATACAATCCAAGCGACTCAACTAACTCATCGATCTGATGAGTTAGGTGAGTCACAAATATCCATGCACAAAAAACCTGGATGTTTGTGAGCCGCTACTTTTCTGAGTAGTCGCATCTGCTATAATTCGTTCTCTCAAATAGTACATAGCATTTTGACCTGATTGATAAAGATTAAGCGACCCAAGAGGTGGCATGGGCATGAATAACCCGTAAATTTTGACCTGTAAATGATGTACACAAAAAACTGATGTACAGTACTAAAAATCAAGGCGGCTAGCAAAATTGACTTTGTTAGATTAGCTTTGGGCAATTTAGTATATGTAACAGTTTAGTGACATCACACACAGAAATCACTATAGTGTGATGCATCAAATGAACAAATCCACAAGGGTTAAGGTGCGTCTGGGATCCTCTCGGACGTAGGTTCAAATCCTCATCACGGCCCTTGTGGATTTGTTCAGTTCGGTGACATTTGGAATACTCGAGGAAACGGACTATATGGTTACCATTAACGTACAATTAGTTTAGAAGACAGGTTATTAGATTGACTGCTTGAAAATGGTGTGACCATAGTTTTTTTTTTCGGGGGTGGGGGGGGGGGGGTTAAGAGGAAGGAGAGGCATAGGTGACGGGAAGTTTAAAGTGGGAAATACAGTGAGAGGTATGAAAGCAGGCAGGTTGTCCGCCTTCCTGACACAATGTGTGGGTGTTGGCTGCTACTGTTCATTAACTGAAAGGCGGGACTGAAGAGCTAAATCTCCCTCCCTGTAGGTAAGCACAACTACATATATGTTACCAAAACCATTCTTTGAGATAGAGATGAGCGGAAAACATTTGAGCTTGAGAGAGAATGAACATGTAGAGTGGGAACAGCTGTGTGTGTGTGAGGGAGGGAGGGAGGTGGGGGTGCATATATACGCAGTCACTAGTGGAGGGAGGACTGGATGATTAGGGTGGGGAGGGTGATGAGGGGGAGGGGGGGAGATAGGGGCAAGGGTGATGGGGAGTGGGAGATGGGTGACGAGATGGGGACATAGGGGGTGATGGGAAATGGAGATATGGGGTGAAAGGGGGATCGGGGGTGATATGAGAGAGAGGAAGGGAGGGGAGGGAGAGAGGGGGGGGGAGGGAGAGAGGGAGGGGAGGGAGAGAGGGGGGGGGAGGGAGAGAGGGAGGGGAGGGAGAGAGGGAGGGGAGGGAGAGAGGGGGAGAGAGAGGGAGAGAGGGGGAGAGAGGGGGAGAGAGAGGGAGAGAGGGGGAGAGAGAGGGAGAGAGGGGGAGAGAGAGGGAGAGAGGGAAGGAGGGAGGGAGAGAGGGAAGGAGGGAGGGAGAGAGGGATGGAGGAAGGGAGAGAGGGATGGAAGAAGGGAGAGAGGGAAGGAGGGAGAAAGGGAGGGAGAGAGAAAGGAAGGGAGAAAGGGAGGGAGAGAGAAAGGAAGGGAGAAAGGGAGGGAGAGGACATGTTTTTCAGCCACGGTTCCATCCACTAAAACGAATGCAGCACCTAAACTATGACAATAGCTCACACAAGTTACATTATACACTAACACACACATTCATCCAAATAAATGAATCTGAAGAAAATCCGGGATGACGTCAAATGTCCTTCCCAAGGTCAAAGGTTAAAATTAAGATCAACATTTTTATTTGAAACTTTATTTAAAATATGCATAGAATAAACATTGAAGTCACCCAATACCTTTTGAAAATGGAATCTGAATGAGCTCTGAATCTCGAATCTGAATGAAGCATCTCATCAATGAACCACAGGAGATATGTCCTCTTGAAATAAGTCATGACTGTGTAAAATTGAACCATTTGGGAAAATTCCAGGGCAGGTATTTCATTTAGTTTTGGCTACTGATGTGAGGCAAAAGCCATCCAATTTCTCCCAGATCTAAACGTGTACTAAACTCCCTCGAAATCGGATCCGAAAACACCAAGATGAACTGAGAAACCTTCAGTTACAGAAATGCCTCTACTACTATAAAGAAGCATCTACAATCACAGAGGAACACACACACAGACACCTACAATCAGAGAAGCTCCTGCAATCAGAGAAACAGTTGCAATCAGCTAGCCAACACCTTGTTGACAAGAGGAGGAGTGTAGATACAAGGAGTGTAGTCTGGCTTGCTTAACGGTACTATCAACTTCAGTTTACTTAATATATTAAACACTCTTATACCCATCCTGTGAGTGGTTGTGGACCCCATACCCATCCTGTGGGTGGTTGTGGACCCCATACCCATCCTGTGGGTGGTTGTGGACCCCTATACCCATCCTGTGGGTGATTGTGGGCCCCTATACCCATCCTGTGGGTGGTTGTGGACCTCTATACCCATCCTGTGGGTGATTGTGGGCCCCATACGCATCCTGTGGGTGATTGTGGGGCCCCATACCCATCCTGTGAGTGGTTGTGGACCCCCATACCCATCCTGTGGGTGGTAGTGGACCACCATACCCATCCTGTGGGTGGTAGTGGACCCCATACCCATCCTGTGGGTGGTTGTGGATCCCATACCCATCCTGTGAATGCCAGTGGACCCCATACCCATCCTGTGAGTAGCAGTGGAATCCATACTCACCCTGTGGTAATTAGTAGAGTTCATACTGACCCTGTGGATGTTAATGGACCACATACCCATCCTATGAGTAATAGTGGGCTCCATACCCATCCTGTGAATGCCAGTGGACCCCATACCCATCCTGTGAATGCCAGTGGACCCCATACCCATCCTGTGAATGCCAGTGGACCCCATACCCTTCCTGTGAGTGATACCTTTAAAGCTTACAGATACACATAATGGTCTCAGTAAATGAACCCTAAAATTCGATTAGCTGATTAATCAAATTACAAATCTGGCTTCAGCCAGGACTTGGGACGTAAAAGAACTCTGGGAACTTACTCTAGATTTACAATTTACAGAACTGCTGAGCTAGTAATAGTTTGTTTAACACACATCATCAACTCATCAAATATCAACGTGACGCAAAGTCTTCCTAACACAACGAGTGAACCTCTCAGACGTAGGTTCGAACCCTCGTCACGGCCCTTGTGGAGTTGTTCATTTGATGCATTTGTGCCATTGTGATTTCTGTATGTACAACGAGAGTGTTTAGTTATATTGTTGATGCTATGAACTCATCTACTGGGTCCACAACCACTCCACCACCATATTGGTGCTACTACCACCTCCACCCCCCCCCTGTTGTTGTTGTTTAAGATTCAGCTACTGGGAACAAAAAGTTCCAAGTAGCTCCAAGTTACGGCCCTTGCACGGGCTATGGTGAGCCCGTGGTGGACTTACCTGGCACAGGAGCGGGGCAAGTAGCACGGGCTATGGTGAGCCCATAGTGGACTTACCTGGCACAGGAGCGGGGCAAGTAACACGGGCTATGGTGAGCCCGTAGCGGACTTACCTGGCACAGGAGCGGGGCAAGTAGCACGGGCTATGGTGAGCCCGTAGTGGACTTACCTGGCACAGGAGCGGGGCAAGTAGCACGGGCTATGGTGACCCCGTAGTTCCACCATACTGTTGCCCACTCCCTTTCTCCTGCTCCTACCATCTCCCCCCCCCCAACATTCCTAAGATATCTACCCCCCCCCCTTCCCCCTACCGTATCCTACCTGTACCAGCTAGTGACCTGTTTATCTCATAAGCGTGTACCGTGACGTACCGTACCGTAACTGTACCACTTCTAACCCAATCCCACAATAACATGATTTACAACACCGCTCCTGTGCCTGGTAAGTCCACTACGGGCTCACCATAGCCCGTGCTACTTGCCCCGCTCCTGTGCCAGGTAAGTCCACTACGGGCTCACCATAGCCCGTGCTACTTGCCCCGCTCCTGTGCCAGGTAAGTTCACTACGGGCTTACCATAGACCATGCTACTTGCCCCGCTCATGTGCCAGGTAAGTCCACTACGGGCTCACCATAGCCCGTGCTACTTGCCCCGCTCCTGTGCCAGGTAAGTCCACTACGGGCTCACCATAGCCCGTGCTACTTGCCCCGCTCCTGTGCCAGGTAAGTTCACTACGGGCTTACCATAGACCATGCTACTTGCCCCGCTCATGTGCCAGGTAAGTCCACTACGGGCTCACCATAGCCCGTGCTACTTGCCCCGCTCCTGTGCCAGGTAAGTCCACTACGGGCTCACCATAGCCCGTGCTACTTGCCCCGCTCCTGTGCCAGGTAAGTCCAATACGGGCTCACCATAGCCCGTGCTACTTGCCCCGCTCCTGTGCCAGGTAAGTCCACTACGGGCTCACCATAGCCCGTGCTACTTGCCCCGCTCCTGTGCCAGGTAAGTCCACTACGGGCTCACCATAGCCCGTGCTACTTGCCCCGCTCCTGTGCCAGGTAAGTCCACTACGGGCTCACCATAGCCCGTGCTACTTGCCCCGCTCCTGTGCCAGGTAAGTCCACTACGGGCTCACCATAGCCCGTGCTACTTGCCCCGCTCCTGTGCCAGGTAAGTCCACTACGGGCTCACCATAGCCCGGGCTACTTGCCCCGCTCCTGTGCCAGGTAAGTCCACTACGGGCTCACCATAGCCCGTGCTACTTGCCCCGCTCCTGTGCCAGGTAAGTCCACTACGGGCTCACCATAGCCCGTGCTACTTGCAACTTCTTTTTCCCAGTAGCTGAATCTTAAACAACAACCCACAATAAAACTTGTAAGAAGCACTATAGTGAAAAATTACATCCAACATTAAGGTTCAATGTCTTCATCCATTATATGACGCTGTAACCTTTATGATAAATTAACCAAAAACTGTACAATAGGCATGATCAACCAGGCTGTGACTCGTACGTCAGGCTGCGAGCAGCCGCGTCCAACAGCCTGGTTGATCAGTCCAGCAACCACGAGGCCTGGTCGAGGACCGGGCCGCGGGGATGTTGAGCCCCGGAAGCACCTCAAGGTAAGGTAGACCGTTGATGTATATTTTAACACACTAACTTGCTCGATAATACTGTAAGTTGATTAGATAAAGGAATTTTTAGGGTTGAGCTCCTGAGCCCATTATGTAGGTCGATAATGGTAATGGTAGAGCGACGGCCTCGCATCATGCAGGTCGGCGTTCAATCCCCGACTGTCCCAAAGTGGTTGGCCACCAATCTTTTCCCTCCGTCCCATCCCAAATCCTTATCCTGACCCCTTCCCAGTGCTATATAGTCGTAATGGCTTGGTGCTTTACCCCTGATAATTCCCCTCCCTCCCACAGGATCGGTATGGGGGTGAATGGTGCACACCCTCCCCACCCCCCACCCCAAACACAGAGCAGGTGGTACCTTACAATACAAAATGATCCACAGGCATGTGAGCAAACAGTCTATCAGTGCAGACCTCAAGTATATATATACCGTTTCTAAACCATTATTTACCCAGGTCTTTCCTAACGTACATTTGCCCAAACACAAAAAAAAACGTCATGTTTTCCCCATCAATGAGTCATTCACAGACATATTAGAATGAATTTCTTCAGCGTCAGGTTAAGGAACTGATGTAATGCACTAGGAAGCGATGTGGTGGAGGTTATCTTGAGGTTATCTTGAGATGATTTCGGGGCTTTAGTGTCCCCGCGGCCCGGTCCTCGACCAGGCCTGCACCCCCAGGAAGCAGCCCGTGACAGCTGACTAACTCCCAGGTACCTATTTTACTGCTAGGTAACAGGGTTATCTTGAGATGATTTCGGGGCTTTTAGTGTCCCCGCGGCCCGGTCCTCGACCAGGCCTCCACCCCCAGGAAGCAGCCCGTGACAGCTGACTAACTCCCAGGTACCTATTTACTGCTAGGTAACAGGGGCATTCAGGGTGAAAAAAAACTTTGCCCATTTGTTTCTGCCTCGTGCGGGAATCGAACCCGCGCCACAGAATTACGAGTCCTGCGCGCTATCCACCAGGCTACGAGGCCCCTCTGGAGGGTGAACGCCTTACACAGTTTCAAATGTAGGTATGATAAATGTCCCAATAGGCTTGGAAACCTGTACACCTGTTGACAGACTGTTGGGAGGCGGGGCCAAAGAGATGGAGCTCAACCCCAGTAAACACAATTAGTTGAGTTAGTGTGCAAAGCAGCCCGCTACCCGTTTTCTGTAAAAAAATTGCGCGCGCATTTCAACAATCAACTGAATTTGTTTTTTTTTATTCATTCCAGTTGATTACTCTGCATATAACCATGGGACTCTAGTTCAATCCCAGAGATCAGAACCGGTTGGGCACGTATCCTTTCACCTGATGCCTCTCTTTGCCCAGCAGTAAATAGGTGCCCGGAAGATAGGCAACTAGTTTGATTTCCATCTTGCTTAGTAGTTGGCCAAAAGGGACTTTGCACCTGATGCCTATGTTCACCCAGCATTAAATAGGTGCTCAGGTATATGGCAATTGTGGGTTGCATCCTGGGAAAGGTCAGGAGATGGGCCAAGCCCTAGGGGGACCTCTATAAGCCTAAGTACCTCCCCCAGAAGACCAGAGGGTCTCCGGTCTTCTCAGAATTGTCTAGTAGGCCTATTTCAAGATATATTTCCTGAGGGCATCCAGCTTCCCGCAGCGGTAGTTTATCGTGGACCCCAAACCCTTCATGTGAGTGGTTGTGGACCCCAAACCCTTCATGTGAGTGGTTGTGGACCCCAAACCCTTCATGTGAGTGGTTGTGGACCCCAAACCCTTCATGTGAGTGGCTGTGGACCCCAAACCCTTCATGTGAGTGGCTGTGAAGGAATAGAACACAGAGGCTCATAATTTCTCAGCGCTTCGAAACTCATAACCTGTTTAATAAAAGTCAACAAAGCCGTGAAAGATTGAGGAAAGATGTACACGTTCGTAAGTGCTTGCGTAACTGTTTCGTGAATCTGGCCCCTGATCTATACGATTTTCTTTTGTTTTTTACGGCTGCTAAAACTCGGCTTTCTACACCCGAAATCTTCGTAAAAAGCTACTTCCCAGACTGATGAGTATGTTGAATATGTTGAATACTCATCTGGACGGCGGGCAAATCATTATCCTGTCATCCCTCCTATCCAATCTACATGGTTCCACCGGCCTTTTGTTTTAAGAGGCAAATCGAGAAAAAGTCAAAGTATTTTTTATTTATTTTCTACCATACACAAGGCTGCTAGCTGGTTGCCATTTATACAATATTTATACATATTTACACACATACACAGCACAACAAGCTCAAGTATGTTTATTGAGACAAAGAAAGAAATACATCTGAAAGGGATAGAGTAGCTTAGGCTATTTCTATCCTCCCTACAGCACAACTGTGGTTGATTTTTGGTGTTGGGCTTAAGGCCTATCAACCTCTGGAGGGTTATTAAGACCACCACAATACCTTACTGACCAACCACCAAGTTTGGTGTTGGACTTAAGGCCTATCAACCTCTGGAGGGTTATTAAGACCACCACAATACCTTACTGACCAACCACCAAGTTTGGTGTTGGACTTAAGACCTATCAACCTCTGGAGGGTTATTAAGACCACCACAATACCTTACTGACCAACCACCAAGTTTGGTGTTGGACTTAAGACCTATCAACCTCTGGAGGGTTATTAAGACCACCACAATACCTTAATGACCAACCACCAAGTATACTTTAGCCTTGAACACACTTATTATCTATACACAGAGGAATATACACTCTCGGTGTATGATACCTTAGTGTCTAATGAAGCACTTTACCCCGAGTTATGTTGGGAAGGTAGAGAAGTGTATATGGATAGGGATATGAGGGTGAAGGAAGTGGAGGGTAGGGAGGGTAGGGAAGGTGTTAAGGGTGAGAGGCAGAGGGGGTATAATTAAGAGCGGGAAGGTAATGGTCTTAAGGGAGGGGGGTGGGAAGGGAAGGGAAGGGGGAGATGGGTATGTGTGTGTACTTACCTAATAGTGTCTACAGGGTAGTGCTGTAGCTCCTCATACCCCACCTATTAATCTTATTATACCTGTTGCGTTAAATTATTAATTATTAATTCAACATCTTTAAAGGTGTGGATGGAGGTAGCTTCCATAACTTCTCTCAGAGAGAGAGAGAGAGAGAGAGAGAGAGAGAGAGAGAGAGAGAGAGAGACAGAGACAGAGACAGAGACAGAGACAGAGAGAGAGAGAGAGAGAGAGAGAGAGAGAGAGAGAGAGAGAGAGAGAGAGAGAGAGAGAGAGACAGAGAGACAGAGAGACAGAGAGACAGAGAGACAGAGAGACAGAGAGACAGAGAGACAGAGAGACAGAGAGACAGAGAGACAGACAGAGAGAGAGAGAGAGAGAGAGAGAGAGAGAGAGAGAGAGAGAGAGAGAGACAGAGAGAGAGAGAGAGAGAGAGACAGAGAGAGAGAGGTAGGTGTGGGAAAGAGGTCTGTGACTCCACACCCACCAACCCAAAACATAATTATGAAAACTCGTGTAACGTGAACCAAAAAATTACGGGTAGGGGTGGGAATATGGCGAGAGAGAGGGGGGGGGGAGGAAAATGAGAAGCAGAGAAGGGAGAAAGCAGAGGGCGAATTAAAGAGACTAAGGACGAAGGGGAGCATGTTAAGACACCAGGGAAGGTGAAAGGAAGCCAGGAAGAGGTGTGTATGAAGGAGAAGTGAGAGAGAGAGAGAGAGAGAGAGAGAGAGAGAGAGAGAGAGAGAGAGAGAGAGAGAGAGAGAGAGAGAGAGAGAGAGAGAGAGAGGTGAGAGAGGTGAGAGAGAGAGAGGTGAGAGAGAGAGAGGTGAAAGAGGTGAGAGAGAGAGAGGTGAGAGAGAGAGGTGAGAGAGAGAGAGGTGAGAGAGGAGAGAGGTGAGAGAGAGAGAGGAGAGAGGTGAGAGAGGTGAGAGGTGAGAGAGAGAGAGGAGAGAGGTGAGAGAGGTGAGAGGTGAGAGAGGAGAGAGGAGAGAGGTGAGAGAGAGAGAGAGGAGAGAGGTGAGAGAGAGAGAGGTGAGAGAGAGAGAGAGAGAGAGGTGAGAGAGAGAGAGAGAGAGAGAGAGAGAGAGAGAGAGAGAGAGAGAGAGAGAGAGAGAGAGAGAGAGAGAGAGAGAGAGAGAGAGAGAGAGAGAGAGAGAGAGAGGTGAGAGAGGTGAGAGAGAGAGGTGAGAGAGAGAGAGAGAGAGAGAGAGAGAGAGAGAGAGAGAGAGAGAGAGAGGAGAGAGAGAGAGAGAGAGAGAGAGAGAGAGAGAGAGAGAGAGAGAGAGAGAGAGAGAGAGAGGTGAGAGAGAGAGGTGAGAGAGAGAGGTGAGAGAGAGAGGTGAGAGAGAGGTGAGAGAGAGAGGTGAGAGAGAGAGAGAGAGAGAGAGAGAGAGAGAGAGAGAGAGAGAGAGAGAGAGAGAGAGAGAGAGAGAGAGAGAGAGAGAGAGAGAGAGAGAGAGAGAGAGAGAGAGAGGTGAGAGAGAGAGAGAGAGGTGAGGGAGAGGCAAATTATGAGACTCGAGAAACGGGAGACAATTATGAAGGGCAAATGACTGGGCCAAAATCTGAGGAGAAGGGGGAGAAGGGAGGGGGTAGCAGAGGTTAGTGGGTAAAGGGGGAAGGATAGGGGGGGGGGAGAGGAGAGGTGAGGATAGAGGGAAGAATAGAGAGGAGAGAGAAAGGTGTGGTTATAAAAGAGGTAAGTTTGGGGGCAACATACAAGTTACAGCCCCGTTCCTGTGCAGATGGACAGTTTCTTTCACCCTGATGGACCTGTTCAACTAGCAGTAAATAAGTACCTGGGAGTTAGACAGCAGCTACGAGCTGCTTCCTGGGGGTGTGTAACAAAAAGGAAGCCTGGTCGAGGACCGGGCTGCGGGCACGCAAAGCCCCGAAATCATCTCAAGATAACCTCCCTAGCGCAGCACTCTTCAACTATTGCTCTCCAAAGGTCCCACAGGTGCGCCTCGTCAGTTTCAGGAAAGATACAAAAAATAACAGCAATAACAAGAATGATCAAAAAGGTTGAAAATCTCTACCCCGAGAGGAATAAGCACTTAGTCTATCTGTTATCCTTTGACCGCAAGAGGGGGCTATTCCCAAGCCACACTCAACTGCCCTTCGAGTCGCCTCCGCGTCACTGAGACCAGAGGAAGTAGGGGGGGGGGGAGAGAGAAAGGAGAAGAGAGGAGAGGGAGGAGTAAGTAGCGAGAAGGACTGGTGGAAAGGAAGTACTGAGGGAGAGAGAAGTGGATGTAGGTAAGGGAAGTGAGGGATGCGAAGCGTGTGAAGCGAATAGAGGATGTATGAGTTGATGGGGGAGGGGTGGGGATAGGGGAGGGGTGGGATAGAAGGGGGAGAGAAGGGGTGTTCACACAACACAGCTCAACAATTCTTGAAGAAACCAAATGATACAAGGGGGAGGGGTAGCGAAAGATACAAGAAGAGGGAATAGATAGTAATGCATAAAGGAGAGAGAGAGAGAGAGAGAGTAGAGAGAGAGTAGAGAGTAGAGAAAGAGTAGAGAAAGAGTAGAGAGAGAGTAGAGAGAGTAGAGAGTAGAGAAAGAGTAGAGAAAGAGTAGACAGTAGAGAGAGTAGAGAGAGAGAGTAGACAGAGTAGAGAGTAGAGAGAGAGAGAGTAGAGAGAGAGAGTAGAGAGAGAGAGAGTAGAGAGAGAGAGAGTAGAGAGAGAGAGAGTAGAGAGAGAGTAGAGAGAGAGTAGAGAGAGAGTAGAGAGAGAGTAGAGAGAGAGAGAGAGTAGAGAGAGAGAGAGTAGAGAGAGAGTAGAGAGAGAGAGAGAGAGTAGAGAGAGAGTAGAGCTGACACACACAGAGTAAACAAAACAAAAATACCCAAGCCCGTAAAACAAACACAACAGCCAACTTGGAATTAATAACCCAAGAAAAGCAACTTGAGAAGACAAACCCTGTATTACCCTCAAGTGAATTAGTATGCCATTCGAGTTGGCATACACAATTCCTATCATTACCCCAAACGTCGTCTCTCTCTCTCACAAAGCAACTCTCCTTTCTATCCACCAGGTATCTCTCCCAATCCCTCAGGCTGTTCACATCTTTTTCCAAAAATATATAATGCTGCTTATTGTGCTGCATAGACCGGTATTGATTTAATAACCAAATTAAATCCGGTTACTGCAGAGTGCTCAACTAGGCGTTGTGTATGAACGCCGTTAGAGTAGCTTTCATGTCTCGTCGATTCAATAATACATGGTTATATGCTGATTATATTACAAACATGTATTCTAATTGTATTGAATAAGATATATATAGTAATTAGCTAAACCTACATAATGTTACATATAGCAATGGCGAATTTTAAGTTTGCAATCTGAAGCTACGAATGTGGCAACTCCCAGCCCCTTCCCCCCCTTCCATAACCCTCCCACACCCCCTCCCACCTTCCCACCTCCTAGCAGCCCTCGTCAGCTGGGTCGGCCCTCCACATGTAAGACCATGCTGTATACACAATGATAACCTTGGTCGCTCTAACAAGGCCATAGTGGACTAACCCAAAGACTTTAAAAGGCAACTTGGATGTCCCTTAAGAACAATGACATCTAAATGTTGTGGATTAAGTGGTTGAGAAAGGCGTAGGAAGACGAGAGGAGACAGACAGAGAGAGACAGAGAGAGCGAGAGAGACAGAGAGAGCGAGAGAGACAGAGAGAGCGAGAGAGACAGAGAGAGCGAGAGAGACAGAGAGAGCGAGAGAGACAGAGAGAGCGAGAGAGAGCGAGAGAGAGCGAGAGAGACAGAGAGAGCGAGAGAGAGCGAGAGAGACAGAGAGCGAGAGAGACAGAGAGAGCGAGAGAGACAGAGAGAGCGAGAGAGACAGAGAGAGCGAGAGAGACAGAGAGAGCGAGAGAGACAGAGAGAGCGAGAGAGACAGACAGACAGAGAGAGAGACAGACAGACAGAGAGAGAGACAGAGAGAGCGAGAGAGACAGAGAGAGCGAGAGAGACAGAGAGAGCGAGAGAGACAGAGAGAGCGAGAGAGACAGAGACAGAGAGAGAGACAGAGAGAGCGAGAGAGACAGAGAGAGCGAGAGAGACGGAGAGAGCGAGAGAGACAGAGAGAGCGAGAGACAGAGAGAGCGAGAGAGACAGAGAGCGAGAGAGACAGAGAGAGCGAGAGAGACAGAGAGAGCGAGAGAGACAGAGAGAGCGAGAGAGACAGAGAGAGCGAGAGAGACAGAGAGAGCGAGAGAGACAGAGAGCGAGAGAGACAGAGAGCGAGAGAGACAGAGAGAGCGAGACAGAGAGAGAGAGAGAGAGAGAGAGAGAGAGAGAGAGAGAGAGAGAGAGAGAGAGAGAGAGAGAGAGAGAGAGAGAGAGAGAGAGAGAGAGCGAGAGAGACAGAGAGAGAGAGACAGAGAGAGAGACAGAGAAGAGAGAGAGCGTAGCTACGGTGAATCTGAGAATGGGGTTCATGAACAATTCCGCAGGGCGTTAAAAAAAAAAAAAAAAAAAAAAAAAAAAAAAAAAAAAAAAAACCACGCTACCGTCACATTGGATAGGTCGGAAAAACAGGCGTTCCCGCTTCCTGCAGGATGGGACACGTTCGATCCCCAATGGTTTGGGTACTTGAGTACCAAGTACTAGTAGTAGTACTTCAGGTTTGAGATATTTTTAGCCCTCGTGGCACAGTGGATAGAGATGCCTGAGGTGATCAGAGGACGCGGGTTCGAGCCCATTATAAAGCCTCATTATTTTTTTCACTATTCTTTTACTCCCTCCTCATCCATCCCCCCCCCTATCACAAGTCCTATAGTGATAATAGTCTAGCGCGCTCTCCTTGTACTCACATGGGTACAAGTGACAGGATGAACAACCCAGCGGGTTTTCTTCCTATTGGGGAGTGTTGTACATGCTGCTATGGCGGTGTGTCCACTCACAAGATGAATGGCACTGCTCAATAAACTCGCCCCTCGGGGCAAAAGTCCCAATTTAAAAAAATTGAGACAGCGAGACAAAATCCGCACAACTAAGCTGTGCAAATCTGACTATGGTATGAGCGGGAATCGAACACGGACCGGCATAAAGAGAATAGTCACTGTACCGACCAGTCCAAGTAGTTAGATAATTATTTTCCAAGATGAGATGCTACCCAAAAACATCTCGCCCCTCCAAAGATATACCAATATTTCATCTTTTAATACATTGGCTTATACATTATCTTAAGATTATCTTAAGATGATTTCGGGGCTTTAGTGTCCCCGCGGCCCGGTCCACGACCAGGCCTCCACCCCCAGGAAGCAGCCCGTGACAGCTGACTAACACCCAGGTACCTATTTTACTGCTAGGTAACAGGGGCATAGGGTGAAAAGAAACTCTGCCCATTGTTTCTCGCCGGCGCCCGGGATCGAACCCAGGACCACAGGATCACAAGTCCAGCGTGCTGTCCGTACAACAACAAAAACGTAAAAATTCACATCCTAAAATATCTGTTTATATATACCTTGAGGTGCTTCCGGGCTTAGCGTCCCCGCGGCCCGGTCGTCGACTCAAATTCTTGAAACTATATATTCCTATATTCTAATATAAACCTATATTCTTGAAACTTGCAAATAACCTACTGGATTTGATTCTTAGTATCGGAGAAAGGCGGCCTGTAAATGTACCGTTTTTGTCTTGCCGAGAAACTCGATTGTGAGTCGAAGACGAAGACCACTGTGCTACAGGCTGGAGGATACGACCTCTCAAAGCATCTACAAGCTAATTGAAATTGAATAAGTTTATTGAGGTAAAATACACACAAAGGGATGAGGTAGCTCAAGCTATTCTCACCCCGTTCAGTACAACGTGTTAATACATACATACACATACATCACAAACAATAAACATATTATCTACAAGCTAAATATTTCCCCACTTAATTCTCCTAGCTGGTCCGCCTCATTGAAGTATCGGCACGCCCACATCGGCCAATAGTCGACCCCCAAGACAAAACAGGTGTGAATCCTCGAGAATCCGGATTCAGGACGAGAACAAAACAATGCACGTATGTACACCTTGCACACGTGCATTGTTATTCGGAGGGTGAAAGAAATGTGGTAAAGGGGGGGGGGTGGAAAGAGAAACAAGGAGAGGGGGGTGGGGGAGGAAAAGGTGGAGGGGGGAAGAGGTGGAGGGGGGGGGGGGGGGAAGAGGAGCAAGAGGAGGGGGAGGGGTGGAAGTGGAACAAGTCAAGGGGGGATGGTAGAAGGCTTTCAGGTGGGGCGGAGGAAGTTATACGATTGGGAAAGATTATAATGAGAATCTCCGTGTGATTAGTTACATGAAAGAGAAACATTTACATAATATATTTCCGGCAACCTAACCTGACCCAATTGTACAACCACCACTTAACACTTGTACCTAAAATAAAAAAAAACTATCCAATGCGGATATATGTATATGAATATATAGATATATAGTACCAAGGAAATATAGATTGTTATAACAAGCATTGAAATTAATCATGATTTAAAACCATTAAAAACCATTTTAAAATTGAATTTAATTCCCAATTAAAAGTTATTTGCAACACTATGATGTAAGGCTTAGAAATGCTGAAGGCTTAGGCGACGTCAAATGTCATAGTTCCTCCCCACGAACTACATTCCTCCAGCGCCTAAGGTACGGCTTTCCTATTGAACAATCCACAAGGGCCGTGACGAGGATTCGAACCTACGTCCGAGAGCATCCCAAGGATTTCCTATTGTTTATCCATATCCCAGCGCCCTAGGTAGCGGGATTAAGGCACCAATATTCCTCTCAAAAAAAAAACTTTATTAACGCCCAGAGGTAGGAAATTAACCTCTATATCCATCTTCAGCGCCTAGGTAGGAATTTGCACCAATACCCTTCCCAAAATACCCTTTTCCAGTGCCCAGGTAAGGGGTATGCACCTGTACCCCTCCCTAGCGGCTAGGTAGGAGGCGGTAAGGCAGCATACCCCTCCCTAGGGCCCAGAGATGGGAGGGTAAGCCAGTTGTATCCCCCTCCCTTGAAACCCTTCCCCAGCGTCCATTTTCTATTTAATGGCGGACAAGCTGCGTCATCGCTGCCACACACCATATCAACTCAAGCAAGCAAACCTCCCCGCTAATCTTAACTACAACACCCGCATAAAACACATCGATATACCTAAAAAACTAAAATCTAACTTATCACCACCACCACCACAGATAACAAGCAAAAATAACGTGCCTCCCCAAAATCAAACAAACGTCACTAAAGAGACATTAAAAATTTAAAAAGATAATAAAATCAATATGACGTTTGACCAAGCCGCAGTCAGCTAGCTCGCTTCCATTGCACCCCGAGCCCCTCTACACCCGTTCACACACACACACACAAGTCACAATGAGAGCGGGGTCAGAGGGTTACACAACACAATAGGTTACACTCAGCATTTAACCCAGCCCAAAGAATCGGTACTGAAGATCTTCCCCCTTGTGCGAGGAACCCCCAATGCCCTATAACCCCCTTAAGTTCCCCTGAGAGGGGAGGGAGTTACGGTTCACGCTGTTGTTCTTCCTCTTCCTATCGAGAACCATAATAATCTCTACTATTTATCTTAAAACGTCTATTGAACCCGTCTGCGTTAGCTAGCTCCCTAGGCTTCGCCTCATAACATTTTGCCATCAATAAGTTTACGTGCCTATTCTAGTACACATTCGCATGCAGCGTGTGTTCAAAATCTCAGCCAATGGAGGAAATATCTACCTGAGCTAGAAGTTGCCGAGGCGAACGTACTGGGTGCTGTCCAAAGATGAACGGATTTAATACTAGAGAAAGCAGGTCACTGGTCAAGGTCAGAATTCTTGGGAGGGGTTGGGAGGGGGAGGGGGGCGACGGCTGTCTGTGCTCAATGCTTAACTGTTTAGTAGTTTGCTTGATTACTCAGCTAGTAGCATTGTTTCCAGCACTAGGACAGGACTGGGAGGGGGAGAGGGGGAGGGAGAGAGAGGGAAGGAGAGGGAGAGAGGGGGAAAGAGAGGGAGAGAGGGAAGGAGAGAGTGAGGGGGAAGGCGAGAGACAAGAGGGAGAGAGAGAGAGAGGGAAGGAGACAGAGAGAGAGACAGACAGAGAAAAACAGAGAGAGAGAATGGAAGAGATGACAGAGACAGAGACAGGAAGAGATGAGTCAGACAAAAAAGACACAGCATACAGTAAAACAAATGCTGATTCATCAAACCACTAGACTGTCTTCATAATATTGGCTACCCCAACAGTTCGGGGAAAGAGGGTAGGTTGGGGAAAGACTGGAAGATTAGGGGAAATAAGGTGAGGTTGGAGGGGGGGGGTGGAGAGAAGGGGGAAGAATTTAAGGGCCGGGGATTGGGGGGGGGCAGGAAAAGGGGGGGAAGCAGGAAAGAAGGGGGGGGGAGGAAGAGGGAAGACTAGCCTCACGCAACCTGCTCCTCTTTTGACAGCTTCCCGTCACAATGTCACAAGCCTGGTCTTCACCAGCCCATCCTCTTGTTTAGACAGATACTTACAGTACCAATGTAGCCATCGTACATATAATGACGTAATTGACAATTAGATGGTATTCCATTCAGCTGCGCTCTAGGAGATTCGAACCGGGACCCCATGTGTGTGAGACCGAAGCTCTAATTAGATAGTAAAATTTGCTTCTATTCACTTCAAACAAAATAAAGCTAAAAACAAAATATTCCTAGGCCTAATACAGCCCAAACATGTATTATAATAGGTCTAGGATGGTTAGGTTAGGGTAGGTTAGATTAGGTTTTCCTAGCAACCGTTATAAAACCTTTCCCAGTTTGTCCAAATTCAATTGTACCAAATTCTACTTTCTCAATGTTCTTCACGTCACTGCATGTACGACTGGCCTCATAGTTACAGTCTAAACAGGAGGAAAAGCTCCACTAGCCATCATGACACCCCCCACAACATATTAAAAGCACTACGATCACCTTCTGTGGTTGTTCAATAAATCTCTGAACTGTATGTTTGACAAATCTCTCACCCTGTCCATGGAGGACAGAAGAAAATGTATATATGCTGCTTAGCATTGTAAATGTGTGGCCACGTCTGTGGTAGAAAATAATAATAATAATAATAATAATAATAATAATAATAAAACCCAGAGCAAGCAAGCACCATTCCCTCAATGCCAGCTTATGGCCAAAACTTTCTCGATCTATTAAGTCTGTGATGGGAACTAGGTATATACAGTACCGGTTTTGGAAACCAGGTATATACACTGGTTTTGGGGAAGATAGGAAGAGAGGCAGGGGGGGATAGTGAAAGAGGGGGGGGATAGTGAAAGAGGGGGGGGGGATAGTGAAAGAGGGGGGAGGAGAGTGGTGGGAAAGAGAGAGATGGTGAAAAGAGAGATGTAGTCGAAGTTGTTTTTGTAAGAAGGTTGTGTTGGTATGTTTATAGTGATTACATTGCTTATAACAGTTGACGTGGTGGTGGCAGAGGTGGTGGTGGTGGCAGTGGGGTGGAAGGGAAGGCAAGACATGTAAGATTACAGGGTACTGTTGAGATGGGGGGGGGTGTAGGTTTTGCCAGATCTTGCTCTTCCTGTATAAGCAATTTTGGAACATTTTACAAACCCCACCATAATGGTGCAGCAATTTTGCAAAATACGAAGAACTGCAACTTCTGGCTAAAAGTTTTAGTTACAATGATGAAAACTGAGTCTATAGAGCATGGTTATAACAACAACTAGGGAGGTACCTGGCATTGCCCATGTTTGTCTCTCTCCCCCTTCTCTCTCTCTCTCTATCTCACCTAGCTATATCTCTAGTAATCTCTTCTTTTCCCCTGCAGCCCCACTCAAGAAACATTGAAACCAATGTATGGGTCTCTGATGCTCTTACTTCTGCATTCTCTTCTTTTATACATTATTATTTCTATTCAGTAACAACTCTTCATGCCATACTTCACACTTGATTTCATGAACGACTATGAAAAGGGCCTAGGTGTTTATAATTGCTAACATTTCTTAAAGCAGTGAACTTAGGCCTACCCACAACCAGTCTATGTTTGTCCCATACCCCAGACGATTTTCCCCTGAAAGTTTGGGTGAGGCTAACCCTATGCATCTGGCCTCCAACTCTGGGCAGACAAACTGACATTCTCTCGTATAGGTATAGATACAGTATATATGTACCCAGCATATGTATACATATATACACACAAACCCAGATACATATCAATTACTGTTCAAAAAGACTCTTCCAGCTCCTCAAGAGGAAAGAAGCATACCCATAATCCAGCAGGCAATTTTCCCTCAGGATCGTGACACTAAGGCACAAATCATCTCGGCATTTCTCGAGATCTTCACTTGGAGAGGATGTTGAAAAATTAATTTTCCAAAGTTCATTTCACAATTCCTGCCCTGAGCAAAAGGTTAATCGACACTGTATTGACCTAGTAGTGTACAAAGATACTGTTTATAGGCCCTATATATATATTTGGGAAGGGGAGTTTTAGTGAAGATTATATCACTGAACTCAATAGTACAGCCAATCAAGAGGCTAACACAAATGTTAATCTCATATATATTTATTAATACAGTAGGCTATTGTCCTTATGCATTTTCATCATCAATGTCATCAGCCATAATTTTGAACTCGTCTTAAAAACAACCATATGGGACCTAAGCATAGGCCAAATCACCAGGGAATTTTATGTACTGTATTTTAATTCCAAAATACGTACCAAGCAACAGCCTTTCAGATCAAGTTATCACAAAACAAGCCTGGCCCAAAGTTGAGACTGGGTAAACTACAGATAAGTCTCAATATAAGTGTGGAACTGAAACTTTTTATTATGCAAAAAAAAAAAAAAATACAACTGTGGCTGAAACACCCACCAATGAAATTAAAGTGATGACTCGGTAAATCCTGGACCAAACTGATTTAAGGGTCCAGGATAGACAATAATGTCTGCATTTCATTTCATGTGTGAGGATTGGGTTTTTCATTAGCATCTTTAAAGCACAAATACAGTATCCTAATTCTGGCCTTTTGCATATGGGCCATAAGCATGATTTATTCAATGATATATTTAATATCCAATGACAATCCTTAACATTTTGTTTATAATATATATTATTATTGAACTTTGGACAAGATCACACTGTAAAACATACACTACATAACTGCCTGATTGGCATGCAAGTTCAGTACCACCACCTTAATCCCCCACAATCTTGGAAATAACCATGAAAGTATATCACCCAAGATTAAGGTGCATACAATAAATAAAAATATATGAAAAATGAGGCAATGTTCCGCACACCATGAGTCTACCTTTTTATTATTATTATTTTCTACCATTGGAATGGCCATACATTTACAATGCTAACCAGCATACAGTATATACATTTTCTTCTATCTTCCATGGATTGGGTTAGAGGTCTGTTAAATATACATAGTTCACCCACTGGAGATGCCAATAGACAATAAATACAAACATTTATAAAACCATTTGTCTACTTTAAGCAAAAGTTTCTATTCAACATATATTAATAATAATTTAGGAACAAATAGCCAGCTGTACTGAACGTTTCATAATTAGCAAACAAAAATTATGATACACGTACTGTACAAAAGTACAGGTTTCTAAGTTAAGTATTCTTATGAAAGATTTGATAAAACCTATGACATGCCCACATTAATCCATCATTAATGCCAGAAATGGTTTACATATTAATGGCTTTGTATTATATACAATTTTAGTACACTAATTAACAATTACATCATGTTATGTATATTTTATAAATTAATTATTATTATGCATGAAAGCCATCTTTATATAGGACCCCATGAATGTATTTTTAAAGCCACTATTTATGACTCGGAGGTCATAACCATTCAGCTATGACTCTTGGTATTAAACCCACTATCGTAAAGCATCAAGTATAAATTTGTTTTCCTCCTTCCATTACGAGTATAATAATAACCAACCAACTTTTCCCATGAAGAGAGGGAAAACGACAATGTTTCACTCCATTCTAGACCGATTCACGTGACTTGTTTAAGATCCACGATGGACCAAATTGTTGTCACTCTCCTCCTTTTATTGGTCAGGTTGGGTATTAATTTTCAGCCACGTTATTGTGACTTATTCACTGCAGGAGTGAACTGTTTAGGTTTTTCCACCATATTGTCTCACTAGAAGTCGCATGTGCAATCACTGTTGTTGCACCATTTACCAACAAGTCATAACACTTCAGAATGCAGTACTGTACTGTAAACAAGACTTGAATGCAAACTTGAACACACTAGGCCTGCATGATGTTTTAACAGGCTCCAGTTAAAAAAAAAATCCAGTGTTTGTGTTTTAAGGTCATGTGATTGCATTGTAAGAGTTGTTCATTGAAATAAGATATATATATATATATATATATATATATTACTGCATATTAATAAGTTCAGTAAACAATCCAATGCTATACTGTTCTAGATACAGATCTCCCCCCCCCACTCCCCAGCACACACATCTGACACCAATACACCAGAGTGCACTTCACAAGTGTGTGCACCTAGTGGGATGAGATAAACTAGTCCAATACAAATACAGTATGTGTACCATATATTTAAGGATATACTCTTATAAATCTAGTTACTTGGTTAGAATACAACAATATGGGCCACTTGCCCGTTTTCCATGGCTACTGTGACATTAGGTTCAACAAAACGTCAACAAAGCAGGCAAAGGCCAATTCTGCAACTTGAACAAATGCCAAAGGTTCTTAGACGCAATGATCACTGTGCTTGACAGCAGACAGGATGCAGATTTTGGTCCACCTCCAACTGAATACACAGTACTGTACTGTATATTGTATCTACAGGCACAAAATCATGCTTTTCCCTACATAGTTACTTGAAATTCACTTCCAATAAAGGTATGATGAAACATACTTAAGAGAAATATCCTTGTAATTAGGTGGATCTTATATGATGTAAAGCATTTTAATCTACAATGCAATTGTGTAATGCGTTTCATTGGCATATAAAACAAAAATATACCTCGGTACAGTAAGCATTCAGTACATAATCTAGTCATACCTTCATCCATATACTTAATGTTATTCCTATTTATCTTAGACTAGCCTTGGAGCTGCCTGGTAGGTTGTGAACTTATGGGCTTTCCAAATAATTAATGAAAAATTATGTGATAATGTTTTTCCATGTGTATTAGTAGACCTGTTGTCTCGTAATAAAATACCAGTATAGTGACTATTACTTCATGCTTCGATAATCTCGGTCCCAAAGTATCATCACAAAGTATTTCCATGGGCTTTACTCTAAACCAAAATATAAAATGAATCTGAAAACTAGTTTTTTTTTTAAATCCCCTCATAAATGTAGCTTATAAATCTAAATCTAGATTATATAATATAATGTATAATTAATGATTATTTTGACCTTTTGAATAAATAACTTAAGTAAATAAATATCCCAACTATAAGTGTAGAAACATTTACAAAGAAAATTCTTCAATTTGAATTTGAGATAAATTGTAAGATAAATGTCAAACAACATTAACTGAGGAATGATTCCGACCTTTTGTGCCGCTGCTCACACTACCAGTATGGGGAGCACAATAAACTAACCACCACTGGTGGCAACAATATCACAAGCCTGAGTGGACATCATGCCAAACTAAGATTAACTAATAGCCACTAATTTTGTCACTATAAATGTTAAGTTATGCCTGAAACTCTGTGCGTATTAGTGGCTTTACATGCAACGAATTCTCCATTGTATTATATCTTTAATGTTTGCATGTCAGAGGGGCCTGACAACTAAGTGGACAACACTTCGGAGTCGTAGTCATGAGGTTCCGGGTTCGATCCCCGGTGGAGGCGGAAACAAATGGGCAAAGTTTCTTTCACCTCTGATGCCCTTGTTCACCTAGCAGTAAATAGGTACCTGGGAATTAGACAGCTGCTACAGGCTGCTTCCTGGGGTTGTGTAACAAAAAGGAGGCCTGGTTGAGGACCGGGCCGCGGGGATGCTAAGCTCCGAAATCATCACAAGACAACCTCAAGATGTTATATAAATACTGTACTGTACTACTACTAATAACAATAATAATAATATATAATAATAACAATAATAATAATAATTATTTGATGAAAAGGAAACCTGCCCTTTCTGTATGGTTACCTTGTGATGGTTCCAAGGATCAACGTCTATGCGGCCCGGTCTCTGACCAGGCCTCCTGGTTGGTGGTCTGGTTAACCAGTCTGTCGGACACAGCTGCTCACAACCTGACATAAATCACAGCCTGGTTGATCAGGTATCCTTTGGAGCCATTTATCAAATTCTCATTTGAGCACTGCAAGTGGTCAACCAGTTATGCCCCTTATGTGTAAAGGGAGTGTGTTCAAAAGTTTTAGGCCCTTGATGTTGATACAAATCCTTCTTAGTGTGCCTATTGCACCTCTGTTTTTCAATGGAGCTATTTTGCATCCTGCCATGCCTCCTGGTCTCATGTGATGTTATTTCCGCGTGCAGATTTGGAACCAGTCCCTTTAATATTTTCCAAGTGTAGATTAAGATGTCTCTCCCAACTGCTGCGCTCTAGAGAATAGTGCTTTAACGATTTTAATCGGTCTCAATAATTTTTATGTTTTATCGAGTGGATTCTAGCAGTAAAAGTTCTTTGCACACTCTCCTTGTCACTAGTTTCTCCAGCTTTGAATGTGGCTGTTATTGTGGAAAAATATTACACCCTAATGTCTTGAAGAGTATCATTATTGGTGTGGCGTCTCTTAAAATGTTCTTGTTATCCAAACTGTCATTTTTCTTGCCGTTGTGACAGCTACTTTATTTTGTTCTTTAAAAGTAAGGTCATACGATATGAATATTCTTAGATCCTTTACACGGCTCTTTCATTCTTTAGTGTGATTTGACTATAGAAAGATACGTGAATAATATAGCATGTGGAATGTAAAGTGGAGGACATACAAATGTTTGAAAACTATGATTTAAGATTTTAATACTTTTTTGTTGCAAGTATTGAAATTAAGTCTTAATATACTGTCCTAGGAATTTTCATTCCTTTTTTACTCTCAATGAGGCAATTGTGGCAACAGTCCAGTCTCATCACTTAATACACATAATACATTTTCCCAAGCACCTACACTTTGACATTCCTACAATTTATGAATCAACTAAGTTCCTTACTATTTTCATAAGCAGCATGCACAGAATTATGGTAAACCAAAGGTTCTAAAATATATTCTTTCAATAGTTTTGGATTACGGTAGTTACCTTTGTTCAATGTTATCGGACTAGAGAATTTTTGTGGTTTTATTCAATCCACTTGTGCAAACTCCAGACAATAGGGTTTTGTCCTGTGCCTCTGGCCGGATACCTTACGTGTTTATACCCTCAATAAGAGACATTAAACTAAGTGTAGTGTAAACTATCTTGGATCATCATTTACAAATGACTGTCCATTACAGGTACGATTTTTTTTTTTGTAACAAAGGAGTTGTGGATGGCTCTAATAAATTCCATATTGCTGTATGATAAAACTATCAAGTCTTAAAACTAGTGTACAATACAGTACTAATGATATACAATGCAGTAGAACCTCTATACAAATTTTTTCCGCATACTGTAAACGAGGTCAATTTCCTAGTAAAATTTGACTCGGTATTCGAGGTTTACCTCGGTTGTCGAGCTTGTTGATACATGTATGGGTCTATGAGCGTGTGGTTCTGCTGGGCATAGGGCAAGGCGCGCGGCGCGCTCAGTTTACCAGTGCATCCTGCCTAGAGATGACCGCCCTTGAATTCTTTGTGAAGAATTTCATCGTTTTTCTGCTTTTTTGGTTTCTGGACATGAATTTTTTTATTATATATATCATGCCATGGGCCCCAAGAAAGTCAGTGGTAAAGTTCAACATAAGAAAATAGTTGTGAGGATGATGGTAGAGGAAAAGCAAGAGATCATTCATAGTAAATGAATGTGATGTCTAACTACAGACAAGTGTTAAAATGTAGGGAAAAGCAAGTGTCTTTGGACAGATTCTTAGCAAGACAAGCAAGCAGTGAGCCACAACCAGGTCCTAGTGATATGCCTGCAAAACATAAGGGAGAGTACCCCAAAAATATCATCCCTGCCTGATGTTGTAATGGAAGGGGGACTGCCCTTTCAAACACTAACACCTCTCCTTTACCCCGTCCTCACCGTCTTCCATACGCCAAGAAGAGTCCTCAATAAAAGTAAGGTACCTGTAAGTAGTATTCTGTATAAAATGTATTTTTAAATTAATATTTTTGGGTGTGTGGAGACGGATTAATTCAATTTACATTATTTTTCATGGGAAAATTCATTTCGGTTTTCAAATTTTCGGTGTATGAATTGTCTCTTGGAACGGATTAAATTCGTAAATGGAGGGGCCACTGTATATACATCGAAAATAATGAACATGGGTTGGCTGAATAGTTTCAAGCAGAGGTTAAAATTACGAATGAAAGAAGTTTGGCGGCTATGTTATTTTTACGTTCTTATGATAAGGCACTACATGCATAGCTCTTTACTTTCAGACTGCTATACCTAATAAGAAACCATGCATACAGCACACACACTACACAAACATTATAGACATATACACATTGTATTGTACATGCATAGCATTAGGGGAGCCGGTCGGCCGAGCGGACAGCACACTTGACTTGTGATCCTGTGGTCCTGGGTTCGATCCCAGGCGCTGGCGAGAAACAATAGGCAGCGTTTCTTTCACCCTATGCCCCTGTTACCTAGCAGTAACATAGGTACCTGGGTGTTAGTCAGCTGTCACGACCTGCTTCCTGGGGGTGGAGGCCTGGTCGAGGACCGGGCCGCGGGGACACTAAAAAGCCCCAAAATCATCTCAAGATAACCTCAAGATTACATACAAATATACTGTAGCATACTAAAATGAACAAAAATATGGCTGAATGAGGCCAAAGTTAAGTGTGATGCATGTCTTAAGTCATGTAAGAGGCCAAGAGACTAATGAACACCACACTGTAATACTTCAGATTGCACTGCATTAACAAATGCAGGAGAAAGTCAATTCTATTGTTATTTCAATATTTAATGACACGCTTCCTGCTGTATGAAGAGTGTTTACTGCCAAAATAGAACAATGTTGGGTATAGTATTAAATACTTTGTCCAATAGATGGGGTACCACCTCTGGTGCAAGTGTAGGGACCCATAGCCTCGGAGAAGAAAATAAAGAGTACTCAGAGAAGACCTTGTGGATCCTCACTGAACACTTAATATGTAATATTTGTATATTTAATATTTCTCTTGCAAAAGTAAATTTATCTTTTAAAAATAATATATAGAGGAAATTCATTTTGAGAAATGGAGAACTGAACAAAAAGTGCTTATGCTATAAAGGACTGTACAACTGAAACTCAAAATAATATTTCTTAATGCAAAAAAAATACCCATAAGGCTTAGAGAACTCCCAGAACCCATAAGGGGCACATAACGCTACACATAAGGGGCATAACTGGCAATCCCCTCACAGTGTTCAAGAGAGAACTGGATAAGCACCTCCAAAGGATACCTGATCAACCAGGCTGTGACTCATATGTCAGGCTGCGAGCAGCCGCGTCCAACAGCCTGGTTGATCAGTCCAGCAACCAGGAGGCCTGGTCGACGACCGGGCCGCGGGGACACTAAGCCCCGGAAGCACCTCAAGGTAACCCTCTCCAAGCGCAATCCAGGTATGGGGAGAAACACCTAAAGAAGCAAGGAATAAGTAACCTAGGTGTCAATAACTTGTGGGACTCCAACAAGTAGCCCAAAGAAAAAAAAAAGAACAATAAACTTCATGACTGAAACTTTAAAGCCAACTGTAATATATATCGAGATTGATCACATACAGTATTCTGAATTCCTCGGGTCACATTTTTATTCTCTTCGATGTATCGTATCACATTCTTGTGAAGTCATTTTTCGTATATGTTTAGTCTTAATGAATGTTAAGTCTTAACATTCTCTATACTGTACTTCGAAGTTGGAATTATTTTATCTTAGTCTTATCATCACATTACTCTATCTTGAAACAAATTTGAGAAATACAGTACAGTACTGTACTCTGATTTGGGCAAAGTCTCCACTTTTTCAAACACCGACACCAGAAAAAAACTATAACTCCTGTGCTACTGTGTACAGTAGTTCAAAACATGAAATATACAAATCCACAAGGGCCGTGACGAGGGTTTGAACCTATGTCCGAGAGGATCCCAGATGCGCCTTAATCGACTGAGCTACGACATGGTAAAAGAATTGCAACTGGTTTATGTCTCGAAGAGACTACAGGATCCATGGTAGGTCAAGTTGATTTCCCGGTTGCAATTCTTTTGCCATGTCGTAGCTCAGTCGATTAAGGTGCGTCTGGGATCCTCTCGGAGGTACAGTAGGTTCGAACCCCTTGTCACGGCCCTTGTGGATTTGTTCATTTGAGGCATCACGCTATTGTGATTTCGGTGTGTAATGAAATGTACCTTACAGGAACACATTAGAATGAAAATAACACCTATTTTCCTTAATTTAATGTATGGTTATTGTAAAAAAAAATTAACAAATCTGGATTATATAAAACATATATTTATTTGTATTCAACAGAATATTTCTTCCTTTGATTTATGCAGTTTTGACTTAGTTTACCGTGTTCACCCATAGTTTTAAGCATCCGCACATCGGTATCATTACCCTAAGCAAGCGAAAAAGCAACTAATGATACTGTACTAGAAAACAGACAAAAAAAACATAGTAGGAAAGTTATAATATATGATTAAGCACACTGGAGTCGACTTACAAACTAGACGGCAGCTTTTTTTCTGTATACTTTTTCTTATTGTTCAATATTTTTCATGAAACAGTATACAGGAAACAGGATCTAATTTTTTATTAGATATGTATTAAAAACTCATTTGCAATTATATTTATGGGTTATACATTTATAAAAAAAATTCTGTCTTGAGAAAACTTTGGCACTAACATGGTAATGAGTTACCTGGACTATATTTTTATAAAATGGAAACTTGAGACTGAAACTGAAAACTACATGAAAGAGCAGTGTTGCCAGCTCTATATAGTTCGTGTTGTTGAGGACAGGAAGAATCCCCTAGGCCAACTACTGATCTTACGCAGGATTCAACCCACAATTGCCATGAACTCCTGCTTACCCATTTACTGCTAGGTAAACATAGGCCCCAATTTCTGTCCTGGCCGGGGACTGAAACCGGGAACCTTGGTTGCAAGCCACAAGGATACAGACCATTGGTCGTGAGACAAAAAATCAAGAGCATTGTTTGAACATAGAAATGCGCAATCTAAAAGGTCAAAAGCATTATCTATATGGAAAATGGAGTAAGGAATAAATATCACAGAGGTGTGGAGTGCAAAATTCCACAATCTGCAAGACTGATGAATGTACAGTAGGCCCATCAAAATCTGTATCATATAATTCTGGACCCAATTTAATGGATTTATAAATACTGTTAATCCAAATTTCTAATTGATTGCCTCTAACACAAAATTTTCCAGATTTTTCTTATAGCCAATGATACAATACACATTGCTGCATATTTAAACAAATATATAGTACAGTATAAAAAAAAGTATCTGCATGTAACATATATAAATTTTTAAGCGAAGAGGAACTATGTACCAAACACGGGATACATTGAGTAGCAAGGTTAGGTGGAAGTGATTTGTAAGAAGTGAATATATGTATTTGTAGGGTATATGTACTCTATATGTAACACTTGTACCTTGTCTTATGAAGCAGTGAGTTGCTGCTTGAACGTGGTAATGCTTATTTATTTTTAGATATATATTGTACAGTACAGTATAGTGAATACAGTATATTGAATAAACAGATGATATATTTAATCTTTTATTATTTATAACATTTTACTATATTAGCCTACTCGGCCATTTATTTCCGAGCTAAATCTTGAAACACCACGCTCACAAATTTTCAATGAGGGAGACTATTCCAAACTCAAAAGATAGAGATTTTGCACTCCCAAGCTAGGGATGAGCCAGAGATTTGCTTAGTTCCAGACCTGGCCTCAACCACATGGAGTAAATCTTGCAGGGACGTTTAGCCTGTGGAGAAGGCCTGGATCTTGCCTAGATCTTACCTGCAGAGGGTCTTGGGAGTTCTACTCACCGAGCCTAGCCTTGGGCCAGTCTTTTGTGCTCCTAATGGGATAAGTGACAATTCTCTTGAACCAGCTGCAACCAAGAAACCAGTCGATACAGTATTTGCTAATGTATAAGATCCGTCAGATAAGTCAAGGCACAAGGGGAGTAGAACAACTCACAGAACCCCAAGCTGGAGTTGGGATTATGGTGCAAGGATTAGGAAGACAAACATCTGCAGCTCTGCAAACCAAAAACTCTGGCTAGCACAGGTGTTGATCTAACATATGCTCCAGCAGTTATTTTCATTATTTAAAATTATGTTACAGTATTATTAAATGTTATTAAAACACACAAACTAACAAACTGCTGCCCATCCTTCTATTTTGGTAGTACAGTGTACTGTAACAAGAGGACCATAGAACTGTACATATACCGACGTACAACACAATTAGAAAATAGAAATCAGTACTGTACAATTGAATTTGGACAAACCAGAAAAGATTTTCTATTTATGTTGCAAAGACAAATTAAACCTAACCTAACCTTCCTAGGCCTACTACACAATATCTGAGAACTAATATAGCACATGTGTGTGTTATACTATGCCTAGGAATATTGAAATTTGATTTTTAGTTTATTTTTTTTTTGGGGGGGGGGGACTAAAATTAATACATAGTACCAAATTCTACTATCTAATTGCTTAAGTACATCAATCTTTGTACAATGGTTCACATAGTTACAAAAACTACAACCTAAACAGGTGGACGAGTTGTAAAATGAGGAAAATGGTTATTAAAGAGAGCTTTGTTAGGTAAGGAATAAGGATAGCATAAAAATTAAAACACATTAGGGAGAGTGGAAGGATTAATGCAGCTGACTGACTGCATAATGCAGTATAAACGTTCCCAGGCTCAGGTCCTATAGCACAGTGGTGTATTACCTCGGTTGTGAGAGATTTGATGATTGTGGTTGTGATGGAACATGTGAGGAAAGGAACAGCAAAGGTTGTGAAGGAAGGAACAGCTGTGGTTGTGAAGGAAGGAACAGCTGTGGTTGTGAAGGAAGGAACAGCTGTGGTTGTGTACTGAAGGAACAGCTTTGGTTGTAACAACGAACCAGCTAGACTCGATCTGATATTAACCCTAAATGAGTCAGACACGAGAAAAGTCAAATTAAAAGCCCCATGGGAATGGGTGGCCACAGCGTACTTACATTTGAGTCTGGTAGAAGATGCAGTAACCTATCCAAGTAAGGGATCAGAAAGGAAAAGGCTGGCTTACCAAAGAGGAAACTACAATGTGATGAGGATCTTCATAATTTGAAACAATACCCAGAAAAAAGACTGTACTGTATAAGATATGATTGACTACATCACCCAGAAATGCCAGGAAACTGCAGACAAGTTTATCCCAGCCCAAAAGGAAAAACTATTAAAAGGAACAATAGAACCCATGGTTCAATCATGCATGGAAGGAAGCAAAGCAGTTAAGTACAAGAACATGGAGAAACTACAGGAATAAGAAAACCAAAGCCAGAATTGGGGAGTAGAAGAACTCCCAGAACCCCATCATGCAGGTATACCAGAGTGCCCAGAATGCGTACCTGTTTGTGATGAGAAAAGCAGAGACAGTATGAAAATGACATCGCAAGTAAACCCAAGACCCAACAAAATTGCTTCACAGCCACATCAGGGGGAAAACAGCAGTGAAGGAACAAGTGATGAAACTGGGAAAAGAGGAGAACTAATACTCATAAAATGACAAGGTGGTGTGTGACAAACTCAACAAGAGATTTCAGGAGGTCTTCACACTACAGCAAGGAGAAGTCCCTGTACTGAGAAAGGAGGCGGTAAACCTTGGAAGAATTAGAGCTTATCAGAGATGAGGTTAAAAGGAATCTGTTGGAGCTGAATGTGACAAAGGCTGTTGGGCCTGAAAAAATCTCACCATAGATAATATAAAAGAGGGTGCAGAAACACGACGTTCCCCATTCTATGGTGTATATCAGGTCACTGGAAACAGGAAACCTACCAGAAAGCAAAGCTGGAAGACAGTTAATGTAGTCCCAATATACAAAATGGGTGAAATGCCGGAGGCACTGAACAATAGGTCAGTTTCCTTAACTTGTATACCATGCAAGATGATGGCGAAGACCAAGAGAAAAAAGCTTGTAGAACATGAGGAGAGAAGGAGCTACTCATTCCTCTCAATGTTTGTTGATACAAAAATTATGATTAGAATCAAGACAATAGGAAGATAGACTACATGACAACCAGTCTAAAAATGGTCATAAATTTTAACTCAAGTACTGTACTGTAAGTGTAAAGTAATGAAATTAGGTGAAGGGAGCAGGAGTCTGAACACAAGGTTTCATCTGTGAGGTGAAATCCTGCAAGAGTCAAGTAGAGAGAAAGATCTGGGGGTTGATATCACACCGAACCTGTCCCAAGAAGCCCACATCAAAAGGATATCAGCAGTGGCATAGGCCAGATTGGCCAATATAAGAACTGCCTTTAGAAACTTTTGTGAGGAATCATTCAAAATTTTGTACACCAGATAAGTCTGACCAATTCCATAGTCCAGCCTGGAGTCCATATCTAGTTAAACCTAATATAAAGCTAGAGAAGATTCAGAGGTATGCCACCAAACTAGTCCCAGAGCTGAGATGTTCGAGTTTCGAGGAAATGCTATGGGACAGTCCGTCTAATTACCAAAAACTACCACATACTACACACGCTTCAGAAAACTTCCTGGCAATACGTTAGTAACGAATAAATATGATATATTTACTCATTACAATGTTGGTGCTGAACATACAACATGAAAAAACATAATTTTAATCCGAAAAAGTATCTTTTTATAAAGAAATTAGACGAAAATAAAAAGCTGGTGACGCCAAATCAAGTCGACGATCCAAGCTTCGGTTAGGTTAGGTTAGGTTAGGTTTGGTTAGGTTAGGTTAGGTTAGGTTAGGTTAGGTTAGGTTAGGTTAGGTTAGGATAGGTTAGGATAGGTCAGCCTAACTTAATATATCATATTTATTCATTACTAACGTATTGCCAGGAAGTTTTCTGAAGCGTGTGTAGTATGTGGTAGTTTTTGGTAATTAGACGGACCCCTATGGGATGAAAAGTCACAATAACTTGGTTGAAAAATGTTCGACCAAACCACACACTGGAAATTGAAGAGATGACGACGTTGCGGTCCGTCCTGGACCATTATCAAGTCGACTGTGTCCAATTTTTAGTGTGGTTCGGTTAACAAATGCTATGGGAATTAATCCTCACATCCCTGGAAGACAGAACATAAGATTTGGGGAAGACCTGGGTAAATACTGATTCGGTAAGAGGGTTGTTGATTTGTGGAACCAGTTGCCACTTGGCGTGGTGGAGGTAGGGGTTTCCTTGATTGTTTCAAGCGTAGGTTAGACATATAAATGAATGAGTTTGGGTGGATATAAATAGGAACTGCCTCGTATGGCCAAAAAGGTCTTCAGCAGTTTCCTTGATTATTATGTTAACATAAGAACATAAGAATAATGGTAACAGCAGAAGGCCTATTGGCCCATACGAGGCAGCTCCTATTTATAACCACCCAATCCTACTTTCAAGCGTGGGTTGGACAAGTATATGAGTGGGATTGGGTGGTTATAAATAGGAGCTGCCTCGTATGGGCCAATAGGCCTTCTGCTGTTACCATTATTCTTATGTTCTTATGTTAACATAATAATCAAGGAAACTGCTGAAGACCTTTTGGGCCATACGAGGCAGTTCCTATTTATAACCACCCAAACTCATTCATTTATATGTCTAACCTACGCTTGAAACAATCAAGGGATCATACTTCTAATATGTTATAGGATAATTGGTTCCACAAATCAACAACTCTGTTACTGAACCAGTATTTACCCAGGTCTTTCCTAAATCTAAACTTATCTAATTGATACCCATTGTTTCGTGTTCTATTATCTGGTCGACGACCGGGCCGCGGGGTCGCTGAGCCCCGGAATCGCCTCAAGGTAAGGTGATCTCAAGGTAAGAGTTAAGGAAGACATGATCACCACCCATAAAAATCTTTTAATTGACAGGGTTACCTTGCGTTAAATTCGGTGTTCAACATCCCCGCGGTCTGTTCCCTGACCAGGCCTCCTGTGGTTGTCTGATTGGTCAACCAGGCTGTTGGACGCGGCTGTTAGCCCGGGTGGACAGAGACAAACTATTCAGCATGGACGCAACCCGAACAAGGCGACACAGGTGAAGACTTAAGTACTTAAATGGGCCACCGAACCACTTGAAACAGAGAGACGAGTTACAGCCCCGCTCCTGTGCCTGTTAAGTCCACAACGGGCTCACCCTAGCCGGTGCTACTTTGGAACTTTTGTTCTAAGTAGCTGAATCTAAAACAACAACCACTTGAAAGAATTTTTGCAGTGTCAGAGTAGTTAACAGATAGAATACATTAGGCAGTGATGTGGTGGAGGCTGACTCCATACACAGTTTCAAATGTAGATATGATAGAGCCCAGTAGGCTCAGGGATCTGTACACCAGTTGATTGACAGTTGAGAGGCGGGAACCGAGAGTCGAAGCTCTTTGAGCCCCGAAACGAAGCCCCGCAAGCATAACTAGGTAAGTATACACACACACAACCCCCCCCCCACTCCCCACACACACACGCAACCCCCCCCCCCACTCACACACACACGCACTCGCAGTTACTTTAGGAATGTATTGAGGTCCCTGACATCCCTTCAGGGTGCTACCCCACAAACATTGTCTAACTCCCTCTTAAGATATTAGCGGAACTGGTTCCACATCTGAACACAAAAATAACATCACATGAGACCAGGAGACATGGCAGGATGTGCAAAATATGCAGGCGATGAGTCACAATAACGTGGCTGAAGTATGTGGACCAGACCACACACACTAGAAGGTGAAGGGACGACGACGTTTCGGTCCGTCCTGGACCATTCTCAAGTCGATTGTCCTTCTAGTGTGTGGTCTGGTCAAAATGTGCAAAATACCCCCGTTGAAGAGCAATAGGTATGCTGAGGAAGAACTATTAAGGGCGCCTGACAGCTGGGTGGATAGTGCCTCGGATTCGTAGTCCTGAGGTTCCGGGTTCGATCCCCGGTGGAGGCAGAGACAAATGGGCAAAATGTTTCTTTCACCCATGATGTCCCCTGTTACCTAGCAGTAAATAGGTACCTGGGAGTTACAGCTGCTACGGGCTGCTTCCTGGGGATGGAGGCCTGGTCGAGGACCGGGCCCCGGGGACACTAAGCCCCGAAATCATCTCAAGATAACCTCAACATCAGAGGCCCGAGACTGTTCAACACACACTCCCGCTACACATAAGGGCCATAACTGGCCGACCCCTCACAGTGTTCAAGAGAGAACTCGACAAACACCTCCAAAGAATACCTGATCAACCAGGCTGTGACTCATACGTCAGGCTGCGAGTAGCCGCATCCTGTTGACCAGATGCAGCCTAGTCGGAGACCGGGCCGCGGTGCGGTTGATCCCCGGAAGCTACACAAAATAAGAAGATAAGAACAAAGGCAACTGCAGAAGGCCTATTGGCCCATACGAGGCAGCTTCTATTCATTACCACCCAATCCCACTCATGTACATGTCCAACCCACGCTTGAAACAATCGAGGGACCCCACCTCCACCACGTTACACGGTAATTGGTTCCACAAATCAAAAACCCTGTTACCGAACCAGTATTTACCCAAGTCTTTTACTTGGGTAAGCAGTAAGACACCAAGTAAGTAAGACAAGTAAGCAGTAAGAAGGTAGGTAGACTCCCTGGTACCTGTTTACTGCTAGGTGAACAAGGGATATCAGGTGAAAGAAAACGTGCCCAGGCCTTTTCGTCCTGCCAGGGGATCGAACCCGGGATCCGAATGTGTTCATCACAGTATACCTGGAGAGGGTTCTGGGAGTTCTACAACCCCCCCCCCCCAGCCCAGCCTAAGGCCAGGCTCGACTTGTGATAACTTGGTCCAACAGGCTGTTGCTTGGAGCGACCCCAGTGGTTGTTATAGAAAATGGGATGCTAGTGGTTGCTTTAGCATTAGGAAAAAGATGCTTATGATTACGAATGAGGACGTCTTTAAACCACAAAATGAGACTATGAATTCCGTCCACCCAACACAAACGTCGCATTTTGACGTATAAATAAGACCAAAAATCATCGTACTAGAAAATGGCAGCGACTCGCGGAATTGGCGTACTGTCCCGTTTTCTGTTTTGGGTCCTCAGGTAGGTTAGTATAAGGGGCACTTTACTACGACAGTTTCTGGACGTTGGGGCACCTTAGGACGGGCTGGGCTATGAGGAAGGGAATGCTGGCAGCTACGAGTATTGTTATGCTCTGTGAAGAAGCCTGAAGTATGAATGTGACCGAGTGGACGAAGGGCGCTTCTAGTTGCACATAAAAATAACTCCACTACGGGCTCACCATATCCCGTGCTACTTGGAACTTTGTTCCAGGTGGCAAATCTTTAACAACAACAACATTCTAGTTGCACGAGGGGGAAATCTATGTGATTATGAGGGAGGTCATGAGTATGAGTCGCGGGATACTTGATGATTTACTCATATTTTTGGGGGTGAATTCTTCTGCGGTTGCAAGCGTAAATGCTGAATTATAGGGTATAATTGTGACTGACAGGATGCCTATTGCAAGGTACTGAAGGAGTGGATGCCTGTGGCAAGGCACTGAGTGGATGCCTGTGGCAAGGCACTGAGTGAATGCCTGTGGCAAGGCACTGAGTGGATGCCTGTGGCAAGGCACTGAGTGAATGCCTGTGGCAAGGCACTGAGTGAATGCCTGTGGCAAGGCACTGAGTGGATGCCTGTGGCAAGGCACTGAGTGAATGCCTGTGGCAAGGCACTGAGTGGATGCCTGTGGCAAGGCACTGAGTGAATGCCTGTGGCAAGGCACTGAGTGAATGCCTGTGGCAAGGCACTGAGTGAATGCCTGTGGCAAGGCACTTAGGGAGTGAATGCCTGTTAATAGGTTGTGAAGGAAGGGGTGTAACTTGGGGCAAATGAGGGGGGGGGGAGATGCTTTAGGCCTCTGTATTAGGGGAAATGTCTGTGTTTGCAATAAGGCTTGTGATTGCAAAGGAGAGGCTATGTTTTATTGCAAGCTGCAAGGGGGAAAGTTTGCAACAAGCTTAGTCATTGACGGGAGGGGAGGAGATTGTTGTGGTGGTGATTGTTATTGCAAAAAAACTTGGGTAAACAATGTCTGAGCTTGTGCGGGACGATTTTGCCTGCAACAGAAGGAATGCTTGCTGTTTTGAACTACAATTTGCCTGCAACAGAAGGAATGCTTGCTGTTGTGAACTACAATTTGCCTGCAACAGAAGGAATGCTTGCTGTTGTGAACTACAATTTGCCTGCAACAGAAGGAATGCTTGCTGTTGTGAACTACACTATGCTTGCAAGCTTAGCTGTGAGTGTCCTTTTGACTGAGGGGGAAATAGTGGCCACTTAAGTGAAAACTTGCGATTATCAGACCGGAAAGCTCCATCTTCATAGCAATAAGGTTGTTTTAAAAGTTTTCTTAGTCCATACCAATCCACAAAAGAGCCTGACAGCTGAGTGAACAGGGCCCTGGATTCGTAGTCCTGAGGTTCCGGGTTCGATCCCCGGTGGAGGCGGAGACAAATGAGCAGAGTTTTTTTCACCCTGATGCGCCTGTTCATCTAGCAGTAAATAGGTACCTGGGAGTTAGACAGCATGCTACGGGCTGCTTCCTGGAGGTATGTAACAAAAGGCCTGGTCGAGGACCGGGCCGCGGAGACAATAAGCCCCGAAAAGATCAATGGGCCTTCATGGATTGAACATGTTCAAATGTCTGACAGTGAGATGCTAGGCTATGAGGGAATGAATGAACTATCAGGGAAAAGTGCCAAGCCATTACGACTATATAGCACTGGGAAGGGGTCAGGATAAGGATTTGGGATGGGACGGGGGGAAGGAATGGTGCCCAACCACTTGTATGGACGGTCGAGGATTGAACGCCGACCTGCACGAAGCGAGACCGTCGCTCTACCGTCCAGCCCAAGTGGTTGGATTGGGGCCAGGTTTCATTTGCAAGATAATGATAAATTCCTCATTATCTTGCATGTAAAATGTTGATATATGAGTGATTTATATAATTATACAATGTTTAGTGTACGAATTATTAGCCTAAATTTCCTCGAGTACTCAAAATCACTGTTCATCGCTGACAGTGAAAGCTGCTTTGAGCGTGGGAGGCATTTAGTCAGTCTAGTCTGACTAGTTTAGTCAGTCTAGTCTGACTAGTTTGGTCAGTCTAGTCTGACTAGTTTGGTCAGTCTAGTCTGACTAGTTTGGTCAGTCTAGTCTGACTAGTTTGGTCAGTCTAGTCTGACTAGTTTGGTCAGTCTAGTCTGACTAGTTTGGTCAGTCTAGCCTGACTAGTTTGGTCAGTCTAGTCTGACTAGTTTGGTCAGTCTAGTCTGACTAGTTTGGTCAGTCTAGTCAGTCTAGTCTGACTAGTTTAATCAGTCTAGTCTGACTAGTTTGGTCAGTCTAGTCTGACTAGTTTGGTCAGTCTAGTCTGACTAGTTTGGTCAGTCTAGTCTGACTAGTTTGGTCAGTCTAGTCTGACTAGTTTGGTCAGTCTAGTCTGACTAGTTTGGTCAGTCTAGTCTGGTCAGTCTAGTCTGACTAGTTTGGTCAGTCTAGTCTGACTAGTTTGGTCAGTCTAGTCTGACTAGTTTGGTCAGTCTAGTCTGACTAGTTTGGTCAGTCTAGTCTGACTAGTTTGGTCAGTCTAGTCTGACTAGTTTGGTCAGTCTAGTCTGACTAGTTTGGTCAGTCTAGTCAGACTAGTTTGGTCAGTCTAGTCAGACTAGTTTGGTCAGTCTAGTCTGACTAGTTTGGTCAGTCTAGTCTGACTAGTTTGGTCAGTCTAGTCTGACTAGTTTGGTCAGTCTAGTCTGACTAGTTTGGTCAGTCTAGTCTGACTAGTTTGGTCAGTCTAGTCTGACTAGTTTGGTCAGTCTAGTCTGACTAGTTTGGTCAGTCTAGTCTGACTAGTTTGGTCAGTCTAGTCTGACTAGTTTGGTCAGTCTAGTCTGACTAGTTTGGTCAGTCTAGTCTGACTAGTTTGGTCAGTCTAGTCTGACTAGTTTGGTCAGTCTAGTCTGACTAGTTTGGTCAGTCTAGTCTGACTAGTTTGGTCAGTCTAGTCTGACTAGTTTGGTCAGTCTAGTCTGACTAGTTTGGTCAGTCTAGTCTGACTAGTTTGGTCAGTCTAGTCTGACTAGTTTGGTCAGTCTAGTCTGACTAGTTTGGTCAGTCTAGTCTGACTAGTTTGGTCAGTCTAGTCTGACTAGTTTGGTCAGTCTAGTCTGACTAGTTTGGTCAGTCTAGTCTGACTAGTTTGGTCAGTCTAGTCTGACTAGTTTGGTCAGTCTAGTCTGACTAGTTTGGTCCGTCCAGTCTGACTAGTTTGGTCAGTGTAGTCTAGCCACACATACTAGCCTAGCCTCAAATAGCCACTCAGCCTAGCCTACCCGCCTAGCCTATCCACTTAGGGCTAGGGCAACCCACCTCTAATGGGTGGGTTGCCACCCATTAGGGATGGGATAGGTCAGGTCAACCCATCCCTAATGGGTGGGTTGCCTCAGAGGGTCAAATTCATACGGGGGGGGGGGGGGGGGGCTGACTCATGCTGCCTCAGAGGGTGGGTTGACCTTGGCATTCATCACAGGGTGGGCTGACCTTGTCATTCATCACAGGGTGGGCTGACCTAGTCATTCATCACAGGGTGGGCTGACCTTGTGATTCATCACAGGGTGGGCTGATCTAGTCATTCATCACAGGGTGGGTTGACCTTGTCATTCATCACAGGGTGGGTTGACCTTGTCATTCATCACAGGGTGGGCTGACCTTGTCATTCATCACAGGGTGGGCTGACCTTGTGATTCATCACAGGGTGGGCTGACCTAGTCATTCATCACAGGGTGGGCTGACCTTGTTATTTATCACAGGGTGGGCTGACCTAGTCATTCATCACAGGGTGGGCTGACCTTGGTCATTCATCACAGGGTGGGCTGACCTTGTTATTCATCACAGGGTGGGCTGACCTTGTCATTCATCACAGGGTGGGCTGACCTTGTCATTTATCACAGGGTGGGCTGACCTTGTCATTCATCACAGGGTGGGCTGACCTTGTCATTCATCACAGGGTGGGCTGACCTTGTGATTCATCACAGGGTGGGCTGACCTTGTGATTCATCACAGGGTGGGCTGACCTTGTGATTCATCACAGGGTGGGCTGACCTTGTTATTCATCACAGGGTGGGCTGACCTTGTCATTCATCACAGGGTGGGCTGACCTTGTTATTCATCACAGGGTGGGCTGACCTAGTCATTCATCACAGGGTGGGCTGACCTTGTCATTCATCACAGGGTGGGCTGACCTAGTCATTTATCACAGGGTGGGCTGACCTATCATTCATCACAGGGTGGGCTGACCTAGTCATTCATCACAGGGTGGGCTGACCTATCATTCATCACAGGGTGGGCTGACCTTGTTATTCATCACAGGGTGGGTTGACCTTGTCATTCATCACAGAGTTGGGCTTAATGAATGGTGGATACACACCTCCAAAGAATACCTGATTAACCAGGCTGTGATACATACGTTAGGCTACGAGCAGCCGCGTGCGTCCAACAGCCTGGTTGACCAATCCAGCAACGAGGCGGCCTGGTCGAGGACCGGGCCGCGGGGACGCTAAGCCCCGAAATCATCGCAAGGTAAGGTTACAAGCAAGGTGATCTGACCTTGTCATTCAGGTCAGACAACCTGACCAGAGGTGGTATGACCAAGTCATTAATGAAGGGGTGACCTCACTACGTTATTAACGCAATGGTGGGTTAACTATTCACTACCAATCAGGATAGTCGATATAAAGACTATCCAAAGACCAAAGACCTACCCTATTCAAAGACCAATACGAACACAAAACCCCCTCCTGTGCACCTCAGTCAAGAAAGAATAGGCAACCTAGTCATTCATGAGACGGGATTGTATATATTGACCGGTCCAGCAACCATGAGGCCTGGTCGGGGACCGGGCCGCGGGGACCTTGAGCCCCGAAATCATCGCAAGAATAAGGTACCAACCCCCGTCATCCATGAGTGTGTGCTGGTATACACGTACCCAGTCATTCATCAGTGATGAATTCACATGGATAATTCCCTTCGCGTGGATTCACATCACACTTAATCACATGGATTAAATCCCTTGACCCATCTATCCATTCACAAAGACTGGATACCTGATCCATTCAGGGAATTAGGCTAAGTCATATGAACTCAATATCCACAGAGGATAAACTACCTATGTACCTTAATGTTGTTCCGAGAATCAACGTTCCCACGGCCCGGTCTCTGCCAGGTCTCATGGTTGGTCGTCTTATCAACCAGGCTGTTGGACGCGGCTGCTCGCAGCCTGACGTATGAATCACAGCCTGGTTGATCAGGTATCCTTTGGAGGTGTTTATCGAGTTCTCTCTCTCTTGAATATCGTGAGGGTCAGAAAAGTATTGGGCCCCTCTTAATATCAAAATCTATCTATCAAAATCTATATCAAAATCTATCTATCAAAATCTATCAAAAGTATGTTGATAGAATGTCCTTTCAGCGTACTATTACACCTTGTATAGAATCAGCAGCAACTATCCATAGAGGATAGAATCAATAACATCAATCCATAACAAAACAAACAATCATTTAATACAATCCACAAAGGATAGTTAACCATGCAGAGATTAGGCCAGCTGATTCACAGATCTAGTTACAGGGATTGGTTAGGTAAAGTCTAGACCAACCATCTAATCACAGATTAGATGACTGGACCAACAGCCTACCATCCAATCACGGGGATCGGATCAGAATCACCTACAACCCAATCACAGATTGAAACAAATCTACTAAAACTCCAATCACAGTAATTGGGTCAGCTGATTCGTTTCTCCATTTACTGGGGATGAACCAGCTAAGCCCATTGGACCTATCTATTCACAAGGTTTTGAACCCACGTAGCCTAATGGTTTACGAGAGTTCACAACAACATAGATTGTTCAATTCCCCCATAATCACAGGCGTTGGATTAGCTAATCCCATTATTTATAGGGACTGGCCCAGCTGATTCCACAATGCAATCTGGTAATCCCACCACCCATTCACAGAAACTGGATCAGCTGATCCCAATAGTCTGTTTAAAGGGACTGGATCAGCTGATCCTAATAGGCTATTCATTCACAGACAGGATCAGCTGATCCTAATAGGCTATCCATTCAGAGACAGGATCAGCTGATCCTAATAGGCTATCCATTCAGAGACTGGATCAGCTGATCCTAATAGGCTATCCATTCAGAGACTGGATCAGCTGATCCTAACAGGCTATCCATTCAGAGACTGGATCAGCTGATCCTAATAGGCTATCCATTCACAGGGTCTGTTTAAGCTGATCCCAATAGGCTATATATTTACAGGGTCTAGATCAGCTGCCACATAAGTCCACTACGGGCTCACCATAGCCCGTGCTACTTGGAACTTGTTCCGAGTAGCTGAATCTATAACAACAACAACAACATCAGCTGACCTACTATCCATTCAGTATGAAGGGCAGCGGTCACCGTATCCATTAACTGGAACAGACTTACAAAAGCCTGAACCTTAAACGACTGGGAAGTCTAAATCCTATCGCCCAGAAGGTGGAAAGCAAGGCTGACCTATCCCTTAATGACTAACACTTGACTAGCCAGGCGGGCTAGCCCAATATTCAACTAAGTTACTACTGGAATGCGGGAAGAGGGAGAGGTGAAGAGTGAGAAGTGAGGGATAGAATAAAGACGTCATAAAGGTATGGAAGGGAAAGGATAGAGATTGTGCTGAAGGCTGAGAGGGTGAGGGATAGGTGGTGCTGAAGGCGGACACGGAAAGAATAGGTGGTGTTGAAGGTAGGCAGTGGAAGAATAGGTGCTGTTTAAGGCGGACACGGAAAGAATAGGTGTTGAAGGTAGGCAGTGGAAGAATAGGTGCTGTTTAAGGCGTGCAGGGAAAGAATAGGTGCTGCTGAAGGCGTGCAGGGAAAGAATAGGTGCTGCTGAAGGCGTGCAGGGAAAGAATAGGTGCTGTTGAAGGCGTGCAGGGAAAGAATAGGTGCTGCTGAAGGCGTGCAGGGAAAGAATAGGTGCTGTTGAAGGCGTGCAGGGAAAGAATAGGTGCTGTTGAAGGCGTGCAGGGAAAGAATAGGTGCTGTTGAAGGCGTGCAGGGAAAGAATAGGTGCTTTTGAAGGCGTGCAGGGAAAGAATAGGTGCTGTTCAAGACGGACATGGAAAGAATAGGTGCTACTCAAGACGGACATGGAAAGAATAGGTGCTACTCAAGACGGACATGGAAAGAATAGGTGCTACTCAAGACGGACATGGAAAGAATAGGTGCTACTCAAGACGGACATGGAAAGAATAGGTGCTACTCAAGACGGACATGGAAAGAAAAGGTGCTGCTCAAGACGGACATGGAAAGAATAGGTGCTGCTCAAGACGGACATGGAAAGAATAGGTGCTGCTCAAGACGGACATGGAAAGAATATGTGCTGCTCAAGACGGACATGGAAAGAATAGGTGCTGCTCAAGACGGACATGGAAAGAATAGGTGCTGCTGAGGGCGGAAAGATACAGAATAGGTGCTGCTGAGGGCGGAAAGATACAGAATAGGTGCTGCTGAGGGCGGAAAGATACAGAATAGGTGCTGCTGAGGGCGGAAAGATACAGAATAGGTGCTGCTGAGGGCGGAAAGATACAGAATAGGTGCTGCTGAAAGCGGGCATAGGCAGAATAGGTGCTGGTGAAGGGGAGCAGGGAAAGAATAGGTGCTGCTGAAGGGGGGCAGGGAAAGAATAGGTGCTGCTGAAGGGGGGCAGGGAAAGAATAGGTGCTGCTGAAGGGGGGCAGGGAAAGAATAGGTGCTGCTGAAGGGGGGCAGGGAAAGAATATGTGCTTCTCAAGGGAGGAAGAGGCAGAATAGGTGCTACTAAAGGCCAACAGAGCCAGAACAAATGACGCTAAACGCCGAAAAATAAGTCCAACAAAAAGTTAGCAGCTCCACAAAAGTTATATTGAGTGCCTCCACACAAGTACTTTTTGGCACTGGCTTATGCCCCCCCTTGTGTAGGGGGTGCCAATAGGGGGTAGAGGGAGTGCCCATGGCTTCCTAGAAGGCACTAGCGAGAGGGAGAAAAGGGAAAAAGACACCTCTTCCCCCCTTAAACTATTAACCCAAAAATCACCCATTTAGGGAGGAGAAAACCTCGATTTGTGACACCCAAATTAACCCTTTAAATCCCCCCTTTTTTCTCTATTAATTCCTCAATGACAAGTACACATACCTTTGGAGACATAAATAGCGGAGAGAACTGATGCAGTACTGCGGTCCGGCGCGACCCAATACTCCCACAAATTCGATTAATCGTCGACTGCTTTCATTTCCTCTTGGGAAGGGGCGTTGTTTTGGTTCAGGTTTTTGGGGGTCCAAAGAGTTACTACACACAAGACGGGTCAACCTACAACCGCCCGCTTCACTTAAAGGCTCATTACGCCACTATTAGCACTCGCTTCGCCTCTTCAAGCACACCCACATGAGCCCAATTGCCTCCGACATCCTCCGCTTACCTTGAACCCCGTCACTATGGCGCCTTTCGAATTTTATTTAGATAATTTTTTGCTCAAAAATATTCCGTCCGACCGTCCCTCTGACGGCCGCCAGCGACACTAACTCCACGCCTCTCCGCCACACGCAAGATTATGCACGCTGAATTCCCTTAACTCGCACGCAAACTTGGGGTTATCCCCGGTGCTATCGGTGTTAAAGTGGATTATACGGGGATATATTGCCTCGTAGCGGAGATCAAAGCCGTGGTGAAAGTTGTGAGGAAATATCTCGAATGTACGACACGTTTCCTATCCACCGGCAGCAACATGCGGCCACCCAGCTGATTTGGCTCAAAGACACGATAACTTTATCCAATATTTCCAAACCCTGGCGACCAGGACGAGTATGGTCACACAACACCCACACACCAGCACACACACGTTCCAAATGCACCACTCCATACGCAGCAACGCCTGCGCAAACCCGCGTACTAATAGAGCGACTAAAAGCAAACTGGTTACCGCAATGGAGCTCTTTGCGGAAGGGGGGAAGTGGGAGAGAGAGGGGGAGAAGGGGCTGGGGGAATAATAAATTTTTATATGGCCTCTGTGCCTCAGATAATGGAGAACGCCGGCATTCCATATCAGGTGGGATGGTTAGCCTCGCTCCCACCTCCATCCCACCTTCCTTCACTCCCATGTTGCATAGAGTAATGAACGGAAAAACACACATCAAAATGGACTTAACTCCGTGGAAGTCTTGTGTATAAAAAAAACACAAAAAGAGGCTAGTGTGTGTGTGTGTAATACTAATTTAGTATTCACGTCAGGGTTACTGAGAATTACGACAGGGCTTTGTATTGGGGATATAAAGTTAGGAGTCCGTACTTATCATGGCTAGGCTTCTCAATGTTTATTCTGTATATTATGCGCCCAATGGGAGTCTATATAGTCATATATACCGACCGGCCCCCCGACCAGGGAAGCTGCTTCATTCTCACAACCGCTAAAATTAACTATAATTCGAAAAAAAGGTAAAAAAAAGGGAGGAGGAGGAGTCCCTTGGACCCGTTTCTGGTGCGATGCCAACCTTTACTTCTTTGTTAAATTTTGGCTGGCGTGGTCTGGGAGGGCGGGCGGAGGGGGTCTGTTTGACTTATGATTAGTATATTGGCTCTTTCTCTCTTATCTCTACTTGACCTAAACAGCCATATGCCTCCCCTCCCATAGATAACAATGCATGGTGTCCCATACAGCTGCTAAACCCCTCCCCTGCTAACCCCTACCTATCCCCCTATCACCTGACCAACCAACAAACCGCTAAGAGTGGGTGGAACGGGTAAAATGGGATAGAGGGAGAGGAAATAATCAATATCGACCCTGGGACTCATAATTAACCCCCCCCCCCCACGAAATTTCATCAATTGTAGATAGAGGTTGGCTGCCCTGCCTCCGCCACCACCCCTTACACTTTTGACGGGGGTTGGCAACCCTGAAATTATTTTTCCTGGCCTCAATTTTCATGTTGAAACGGAAACACCTGTCAGCCTTCAGGCGGTTACTTTAAATGGTTTTGTTATACGGGCTGCCATTATCTGCGTTTCCCTCCCGCTCTATGGAGAGTTTCTAATCCTCTGGGGAGTTGATTTTTGTAATCTGTGTGTTTGTGTGTGTGTGTGTGTTCACCCAGTTGTGTGTGCGTGAGTGAACTCACCTAGTTGCGTGTGTGTGAGCTCACCTAGTTGTGTGTGTGTGCGTGTGTGTGTGTGTGTGAGCTCACTTAGTTGTGTGTGCGTGTGTGTACTCACCTAGTTGTGTGTGTGTGCGTGTGTGTGTGTGTGTGAGCTCACTTAGTTGTGTGTGCGTGTGTGTACTCACCTAGTTGTGTGTGTGTGCTCACCCAGTTGTGTGTGTGTGTGTGTACTCACTTAGTTGTGTGTGTGCGTGCGTGTGTGTACTCACCTAGTTGCGTGTGTGTGTGTGAGCTCACCCAGTTGTGTGTGCGTGTGTGTACTCACCTAGTTGTGTGTGTGCGTGAGTGTACTCACCTAGTTGTGTGTGTGTGTGTGCGTGCGTGTGCGTGTGTTTAGTGGCTTGTGTATCTTGTTACCTGTGAAATTAACCCCCTCTTCCTCCCCCCCCATCAGATTTCCCCCAGCATTCACATCATCAATAATTACGAAAAATAACGCCAACCTATTTCTTTCTTCTTTCATTTTGGATATACGTATTTTAACACTGGATAATTGTTCATTTCGGGTTAATTATCTTGTGTAAATACTTGGCTTACGCTGGGATTGGCTAGACTGTTTATTAAGGGAATACAAGAGTGTTTTGAAAGTGGACACGTTCACAGATGCACGATAATTCCCGAACCGGCACATAGTTACCTCACAGTGAGAGATGGATCCGCCTCTCATCTTCCCCCTCCCCCTTCTTCTTCCCTCACTACCCTCCTCCCCCCCCCTGGCCTCTATCTCTCACTCATAACTCATACTCCTCACTCTTGCCTTTATCTCATCCACTTTCCTCATCCTCGTTTCGGTAACGTACGATGCACGATATCTTAATATTCTCACCAATATTTTCCTCATTCAGGCATCTTATATGTGCGTATATCTCTCACTCACACTACACTCTCTCTCATACAACACTCTCCCTCACACTACACACTAATGTGAAGCCTCACATTACTTTCCCGCTTTCCTGAAGGAAGTATATTAGAGTACATGTAGAACTTAAGTTTGAATTCACTGTGGTCTCTCGACTCGTAAGTTCCCGATATAAAAACGAAGGCGCTTGTTCCGTAAGCCCCTCCGTTGTTACTAATTGCCTCGTTCACCCTAGTTCACCCTAACAGGGTGAAAATCACCCTAACGGTCTATGTTCCCGTGTTCAATAACTTAGTCGCGATGTGAACGTGTTTTGTATGTCGTATTCATGGTTTATTTTGTCTAGCTGTGGTTGTTAACAACCTTCCTGGCTTCTACTGGGGTTGTAATAGTCATTCGCCATCATATAATCACCTCTGAAGGACACCTGATTGGCGGAGCTGGAATTCACGCGTCAGTCTGTGCACCTGCGGGGTCTAACAGCCTGATTGGCCAACCCACCGCCCAGGATGGGTCATTTATCCTCGGAAACAACTTCAAGGTAAGGTAGGATGATTAATATCATGTCTAGTGTAGTTACCGAAACGTTTAAGGAAACCAGACTTGTTCAATTCCAGTATAAGTGGTTGGGCACCATTCCTTTCCCCCCGTCCCATCCCAAATCCTTATCCTGATCCCTTCCCAGTGCTATATAGTTGTGATGGCTTGGCGCTTCTCCTGATAGGTCCCTTCCCATTAATCCCAGTATGTGGTAGCATGTTGTTATAGATTCAGCTACTCGGAACAAGTTCCAAGTAGCACGGGCTATGGTGAGCCCGTAGTGGACTTACCTGGCACGGGAGCGGTGCAAGTAGCACGGGCTATGGTGAGCCCGTAGTGGACTTACCTGGCACAGGAGCGGGGCAAGTAGCACGGGCTATGGTGAGCCCGTAGTGGACTTACCTGGCACAGGAGCGGGGCAAGTAGCACGGGCTATGGTGAGCCCGTAGTGGACTTACCTGGCACAGGAGCGGGGCAAGCAGCACGGGCTATGGTGAGCCCGTAGTGGACTTACCTGGCACAGGAGCGGGGCAAGTAGCACGGGCTATGGTGAGCCCGTAGTGGACTTACCTGGCACAGGAGCGGGGCTGTGTGGTAGCAGACGCATCTTGTTAAAGTGAACAATTAGTGAGGTGGTTGACAAGTGTAGCCTGTGACTGGAAAGTGAGTTAAGTTGTGAGTTGAGAACTTACAAAGTGTTCGCCGGAGTCCAGGATGAGATGTGAATTCGTCACATCTGAAAATTCCGGGAACCAAGAGCTAATGCTCTGCCATGCAGGGGACAATTCGGGCCCAAGAACTGAAGCCTGATCTTGAAGACACATATATGTGAGTACAAATAGGAAAGTGTGTGTGTTAGAGAGTATATATGTAGTAGATATAATAGAGGAAAAATAGATTGGTAGAAAGGCGGGGTTCAAGAGCTAAATAGCTCGATTCTGCAGACATAATTAGTAAATACAATAGAATAAAGAAATCTATTGAAGTTCTATTAGTCCATACGAGGCAGCTCCTATTGGTCCATACGAGGCAGCTCCTATTGGTCCATACGAGGCAGTTCCTATTGGTCCATACGAGGCAGCTCCTATTGGTCCATACGAGGCAGCTCCTATTGGTCCATACGAGGCAGCTCCTATTGGTCCATACGAGGCAGCTCCTATTGGCCCATACGAGGCAGCTCTGGACTTAAGGCCTATCAACCTCTGGAGGGTTATTAAGACCACCACAATACCTTACTGACCAACCACCAAGTTTGGTGTTGGACTTAAGGCCTATCAACCTCTGGAGGGTTATTAAGACCACCACAATACCTTACTGACCAACCACCAAGTTTGGTGTTGGACTTAAGGCCTATCAACCTCTGGAGGGTTATTAAGACCACCACAATACCTTACTGACCAACCACCAAGTTTGGTGTTGGACTTAAGATCCACAAAACCACTACAAACCATATCTTATCGAAAAGGATTTTGTATAGCACTCCCCAAAACCCTAACTTAACGTGAAAGGGTACCGAACCAATATTGATTATATAGTAGAGTCAATCACCTGAATGGCAAGCAACTCCTAGCAGAAATACGCCTACCCCCCCTTCACGGCAACTAAAATATTGACATATATGGCAATATCAAACCACTAAGGAAGGATTACGACAGAAACAAGGTGAGGTACGATGTCTTAATTCACTAACATAAGAGAATAATGAGATAAGAGGTAGTAAATCAGTCCCCTCAACGTTCAGAAACTGTCAAAATTGATTAAAAGCGTGAACATTTCATCCTGCAGGACCGTTTGGCCTTTTCATCTTTCAAAATCTAACGCATCTTTCAAAATCTAACAGATCAAATAGCCTAATAGTTATTCAAATTTGTTCAACCCTTTTAAGGTCGGCTTCTTGCCGCTAATTGGATATGATTTTCGCCTCTCGCAGCTCCTATTATCACTCACAGCTTCCTATGTCATCTACCAACTTCAATATGTCGCACAGAACTCTGTAGATATGATTATTTTGACATAGAAAGGTTTTTCATCCGCTTATCATGATTAAAAATGAAAAAACAAAACAAAAAACTTATTGTTCTACGGTACGATACGTTTCGAAAACAGCGGGAACGTGGCAGCGCGTAGCGAGTCGCCTCGGCGCTGGCGGACGCAAGACCAATCATTTAATCTAATATACATTTTAACGAAGCGTTTCGCAAGAGGCATCTCGCAAGCCAGAGGGTTTCTAACACCGTTGTGTTAGCTAACTATATTGTTAGCTAACCCCTCGTGCTTGCCAGTCCACGTCAAAACAAACACTTTAATCTCTGATAGGCTTCAAGATTAGATAAAAACTCACAAAATTTAACGTATGGTTTAAACAAAAAATTGAGGAAATATGGTTCGCTGGTCATGTAGAAAATAATTTATATATAGAGAAATGCACGTCAGTTCTATAATGATTCTTGTGGGTATATTGAATCGTGTTTGTAAAGATGAGAGCCCCAATCTGAATAATTGGATACGTTAAGTTCGTCTAATGTACATCCTGTGGGTGGTAGTGGACCCCATACCCATCCTGTGGGTGGTAGTGGACCCCATACCCATCCTGTGGGAGGTAGTGGACCCCATACCCATCCTGTGGGTGGTAGTGGACCCCATACCCATCCTGTGGGTGGTAGTGGACCCCATACCCATCCTGTAGGTGGTAGTGGACCCCATACCCATCCTGTGGGTGGTAGTGGACCCCCATACCCATCCTGTGGGGGTGGTAGTGGACCCCATACCCATCCTGTGGATGGTAGTGGCCCCCATACCCATCCTGTGGGTGGTAGTGGACCCCATACCCATCCTGTGGGTGGTAGTGGACCCCATACCCATCCTGTGGGTGGTAGTGGACCCCATACCCATCCTGTGGGTGGTAGTGGACCCCATACCCATCCTGTGGGTGGTAGTGGACCCCATACCCATCCTGTGGGTGGTAGTGGACCCCATACCCATCCTGTGGGTGGTAGTGGACCCCATACCCATCCTGTGGGTGGTAGTGGACCCCATACCCATCCTGTGGGTGGTAGTGGGCCCCATACCCATCCTGTGGGTGGTAGTGGGCCCCATACCCATCCTGTGGGTGGTAGTGGGCCCCATACCCATCCCGTGGGTGGTAGTGGACCCCATACCCATCCCGTGGGTGGTAGTGTAGTTATTCCGTTTGCTTTCTGTCCTGTAGCGTAGTGGGCTACGTCCTCGACTCACAAATGAGGGGATTCTAGTTCCGATTCTTGGGTAGGGCAGAGACAGCTTGAAGGGGGGGGGGGAGGGGCAACGTTTCCTATCTCCTGATGCCTCTGTTCACCCAGTAGTTAATAGGTACCCCTGGATTAAGACACCTGTTGTTGATTGGGTCATATCTCTATAAACAGACAGGCAGTGATAGCATTATACGCGTCATTAACCGCGGTATAGAACTCAATTTACAAACAAATACAAATAAATATAAGTAAATAAGTAAACAAATTACATAGAGAAAAAGATGTAAATATTTGGCCAAATTTTCTCTCTATTTACAACGCTAATTTCCGCTATTAAGACGCTTAGATGTAGAGTTCGCGGATGTTTTATTTCGCGACATGACTTCAGCTGTTATCTATAAGCAACAAGTAGTTAGTGCCGGGGTCTAATGACCATCGTTGGAAACTTTTAGCGGGGAAGTCATTAAACTGGACAGTTTGGCGGGGAAAATGTGTCACGTGACACAGCGAGAGGGGAAATTATCAGCTGGTATTTTTTGGCGGGAAATAATCAGCTGACTGTTTTGGCGGGAACGACAAGCAAGGAACCGTACTGTGTATACCTTGTGTCTCTCCACCGTCACGCACACACACGCGCACGTACACACACACACACACACACACACACACACACACACACACACACACACACACACACACACACACACACACACACACACACACACACACACACACACAGTCCATATCTAGTCAAGGATAAGACTAAACTGGAAAAGGTTCAAAGGTTTGCCACCAGACTAGTACCCGAGCTGAGAGGTATGAACTACGAGGAGAGACTACGGGAATTAAACCTCACTTCGCTGGAAGACAGAAGAGTTAGGGGGGACATGATCACCACATTCAAGATTCTCAAAGGAATTGATAGGGTAGATAAAGACAGGCTATTTAACACAAGGGGCACACGCACTAGGGGACACAGGTGGAAACTTAGTTCCCAGATGAGTCACAGAGACGTTAGAAGGAACTTTTTCAGTGTCAGAGTAGTTAACGGATGGAATACATTAGGCAGTGATGTGGTGGAGGCTGACTCCATACACAGTTTCAAGTGTAGATATGATAAAGCCCAATAGGCTCAGGAACCTGTACACCTGTTGATTGACAGTTGAGAGGCGGGACCAAAGAGCCAGAGCTTAACCCTCGCAAACACAACTAGGCGAGTACACATACACACACACACCATACCTTGAGGTTACCTTAAGACGGTTTCGGGGCTTAGCGTCCCCGCGGCCCGGTCCTCAACCAGACCATCTCGTTACTAGACTGGTCAACCAGGCTGTTGGACGCAGCTGCCCGCAGCCTGACGCATATTCCTACTTGCTCAGATATCCATACGACAAAGAGTAGTGGGAAGACGGGACACCATAAGCATATCTCTTATCCTATAACTACCCTTAGGTAACTACCCCAAGGTAACTACCCTTAGGTAACTACCCCAAGGTAACTACCCTTAGGTAACTACCCCAAAGTAACTCCCCAACGGATATAACACAGAACCCGCTGATAATATCAGGTACCAACTGTCAAGGTACCTGGAACCAGCTATGAAGGTACTGGTCATCGTCAAATGGTACCTGAAGCGAGGTCCCGGTTATATGGTCCCGGTTCAGGGCACAAGAGGGCGCTGTAGCGGAAAAGGATGGAAGGGGGGGACGAGACAGGAGCGGAAAGGGGAAGTTAGAATGAGTGTGGGAGAGATAGAAGGTGGAAAGGGAAGGGAATAAGTTAAAATGAAGAGAAAAGGAATAGATTAAATGAAGGAAAGGGAAGTGGAAGAGTATGTTGAGCAGTTAAGGGGAGAGGAGGCAGAAGAAATAGGGATGGGAAAGAGAGGGGTGGAAAAGGGGGTACAGAAAGAAGGGGGGAAAGGTAGGATTAGCAACCTGTACATCAGTTGATTGACGGTTGAGAGGCGGGACCAAAGAGCCAGAGCTCAACCCCCTGAACAACTAGGTGAGTCCATCTCCAGGAAGCCTATTCACGGGTATACCTATTTACTGCTAGGGTTAACAGGGGGCATCAGATTGAAAGAAACTGCCCATTTCTGCATCGACCGGGAGTCGAACCCGGGTTGCAGGGTATACAAGTTGGAGAAACTTTCCTGTAGTTCAGTGTCTCTTGCCTGTGTGTGTGTGTGTGAGCGTGTGTATAGTGAAACTACCTCATACACCACATACAACCACTCCACAACATACACGACCTGTAACAACCCCCCCCTCCCCCCCCTCTACCAGGATTTCACAACCTCTATCATAACTCTCATGGAGCAGAACCCTGTATAAAGGTCAAGAAGATAAAAACCTCTACATAAAAGGTTAACTCTCCTCTTAACATACGACATACACAACTTTAGTCTAACGAGGGGTAGAAACATTTGGGCATTCTGTATGTTGTATGATTCTCTCTCTCTCTCTCTCTCTCTCTCTCTCTCTCTCTCTCTCTCTCTCTCTCTCTCTCTCTCTCTCTCTCTCTCTCTCTCTCTCTCTCTCCTCTCTCTCTCTCTCTCTCTCTCTCTCTCTCTCTCTCTCTCTCTCTCTCTCTCTCTCTCTCTCTCTCTCTCTCTCTCTCTCTCTCTCTCTCTCTCTCTCCTCATTTTCTTCCTCTAAGTTATATATACAATTATGATCTTTAGAAGGGCCAGGAGCTATAGTTTTCTAGCTGGTAGCTTTCAGGGTTGGGCTTCAGCTCCTGGTTTCTGCCTTTTCACCTAATGGAGTCAGCTGTGGTCTTATTGTTAGCAGCTATTTACGACTTCATTCTACTTTCCAAACATATTATATCACGCCCAGACGTGATTCTGTCTGGGCGACCGACAGGCTCATCAAAGTTTCGGGGCATTAGGTAACGGGTCTCTCTCTCTGCTGGACAATTAATAATGTCATTAACCTCGCCGTGTCTTGCATGCCATCCTCCTGTCCTTTGGCAGAGAAGACCATGCCGTCCGTACCTGTCGGCCTCTGCCTCGCCGCAAATACACCTGTATTCGGTGTGGATTGGGGCAGCTAGGCGGAGAGCCACGGCAATTCGGAGGGCCTGCGGTGTGAGACGACTGCCGGTTGCTGACATTGGGGTTGCTAATAGGAAATCCCCTGCATGGGGAGCTGCTACAGCTCTAAGTCCGGCTCAGTGTCATGTGGTGTTGTCGCAGCTTATAGGCATGTAAATCTTAAATTTATATTCATGCTGACGACTATGAACAGAAATTGATAAAAGAATAGCGATAAAATTGTCGTATGTAAATAAATTAATGGCGCCACACAGAGAGATATGGAGTGATGAAAGGTTTGTATTGTGTTGCGTTTCATGCCTCTCATTTGTATGGGTTGAGCGCCGTATTTTACCCTGATGATTGATCGGTATCCCAGCTTGCTCTCTCTCTCTCTCTCTCTCTCTCTCTCTCTCTCTCTCTCTCTCTCTCTCTCTCTCTCTCTCTCTCTCTCTCTCTCTCTCTCTCTCTCTCTCTCTCTCTCTCTCTCTCTGGCAACATATATCAACATACAGGCACTAATTCCCGTTTTCTTTTGCTTTGAGAGCAGAGGTTCAGTGTATTCATGTATTCTGATGTATACTGTATTGAAAAGAGTGACTGTAATCATTATTGAAAATTTTACTACTTTTTCGTATTGTTTAGCTGAAGGAGAGACCCAATTCATGTGTAAGTGTATCATCAAGCCAAATTTTCAGGTGAAACCGGCAGCCTCTTGGTAATTTATGTAGGTCTTATTCGGATATTTTTGGGTTTAATGGACTTATTGGGTCTTTTTTCACATATATTATCATTGTTATCGCTATGTTCTTTGGTTGACTTTTTGGCGGATACGACACTATCTGCCACTATGACGACACACTCCGAGGATATTTAATGGTTGATATCTGCCAATATGGCGGCTTCTGGGAGACGCTGAAGCCATTTAATAGTTGATATCTGCCAATATGGCGGATTGGGAGACACGATGAGGCCATTTAATTCTTGATATCTGCCAATATGGCGGCTTCTGGGAGACGCTGAAGCCATTTAATTCTTGATATCTGCCAATATGGCGGTTTCTGGTACACGCTGATGCCAGATTGGTTGCCAGTTGTATGGGAATGATCCCCCTTGACGAATACAAATGAGTAATATTTAACGCTGTGATCGACGGTAAAGTAATTTATCGACATTAATATGATCGACGACATCTCTCCTATCGACTTCTATGCCATGATCGACAGCTGTATAGTCGACAGCGGCGTTGGGTTCGACAAAATGACCGACAGCATTTAGAGAGCACGTTCGGGAATCATCGTACATTATTGAATGCGCGCAAACATGATACAAATTTCTTACGACAATCATGTTTTCTTTTTCACCTGGTTATTCGAGTAAGATAAGTACAAGATTATGTTTTTATATAATTGATGATCAACAATGGGCTATACATTGGACTGTCAGTCTGATAGAGGCAAATTGAAGTTATCGTACTCATAAACCCAAGCGTTCGGAGCTCGTACATAGAAAGAAAATGTGTCGAACAGTAAACAATTCGGTTGTTACCATTTAACAACCTTCAAACTGGTTGTTATCACACCCAGTGACGCTCAGATCTCCCAAGACGCTTCAGAAACACCTACACCAAACACTCTCACCAGGGCCAACATGGGAAAACAAATATACAACACAATTATTGTTTTTCTGTGATATCGTACTAATTATCAAATGTTGACGAACTAGCGACAAGCCTCGGGAATAATTATATGCTTTGAATAATGTTATAATTAACCCCAGGCAGTGAATAATTAGTCAGAACTAACGCTACAAAAGCATTATAAATTATCAGATTATAATATCAGGTATTTAGGCTCCAATTAATGAGTGGGTGTCATTATGTGAATATTAGCTCTGCAAGGGTTAAAGCTGAACTAGTCTAAAGCTTACCACACTACACCTGTCTACCACCTCCACACCTGTCTACCAAGTCCACACCTGTCTCTACCACCTCCACATCTGTTTCTACCAC